>NW_017805498.1:185632-258132 GCF_001891065.2 Hippocampus comes | reverse complement strand
CTCCTCCGGAATTGACCGCAGTTTAGCCAGGATGGTGCCAAAATTGGCTTTGGGAAACTTTTAAGACGGTTACACACAATATGGAATTAATTAATTCATTGACTGTGCTGTCATCATTTATATATGACGCAGTACTTGGTCCCAAACCTGCTCGGCATGTTGCTCCAGGTAGTTCAAGGTGTATTCGTCAGCATCCAGCAGCTGGAATAGTCTGTTGTTAAGGCAGAGGGTTGCTCCTACGTATAAATCTTGAGCGATGAAGTACTCGGAGGGCTCGCTCTTAAACAACTCTTGGCCCGGCTTCTTGACGCGACCGCGTGCCAGAAACATGCCGCCGAGCACACCTAATGATCCACGAAGAAGAGAAAGATCTTAAGCTGCAGGCTCGCAGAAGTCCATCGCAACCCTAATGTACTCTGTCAGTTTGTAGTTTGTGTTCTGGCTCACAGTCTGAACCTGAGTTCTTCTGAGAGCGTTCGAACACACTGATAGAGTCGTCGCTCAGGTAGAAGGAGATGATGAACTCCCTCTCGCTATCCACTTGACTGGTGGTCACCATCTTGGCATAGTACTTGAGCACATTACTCTCAAGGCCACATCTGTGAATAAATAAGAAAACCCATCATTTCCCTCATTTTCACACCCTGAACAATTTTATTTTCAATTAAGCCAACATTTCAACAAGCACCTGGAAGTACCTGGAGAAAACCCACATGGGAAACATGCAAACTCCTTACAAATTCATTCATACATTCATTTTCCGAACCGCTTTATCCTCACTCAGGTCGCAGGGGGTGCTGGATCCTATCCCAGCTGTCTACGGGCTGTAGGCGGGGGACACCCTGAATCGGTTGCCAGCCAATCGCAGGGCACACAGAGACGAACAACCATCCACGCCCACACTCACACCTAGGGACAATTTCGAGTGTTCAATCAGCCTGCCATGCATGTTTTTGGAATGTAGGAGGAAACCGGAGTACCTGGAGAAAACCCACGCAGGCCCGGGGAGAACATGCAAACTCCACACAGGGAGGCCGGAGCTGGAATTGAACCCGGTACCTCTGCACTGTGAAGTCGACATGCTAACCACTGGACTACTGGGCCGCCATCCTTACATTAATTAATTAATATGATAATATTCAATAGAATTAATAATAATACTATCCGGGCGACCCGGTGGTCGACTGCTTAGTTAGCGCGTCGGTCTCACAGTACAGAGGTGCGGGGTTCGAATTGGGCTCCGGCCCTCCTGTGTGGAGTTTGCATGTTCTCCCTGTGCCTTCATGGATTTTCTCCGGGTACTGCGGTTTCCTTTGAGGATAAGCGCTTCAGAAAATGGATGGATGGATGGAATCATAATATCCATACTTGTCCATTCACCCATTTTTTTATAGTGCCCGTCTTGTCTACGATTGCAGGGAGCTAGAGACTATCCCAGCTGACTTTGAGCAATCGCTAGACTACACCCTGGACTGGTCGCAATTACAGGGCACATATCGAGACAGACATACGGGTTATGTATTAAACATACATAACTCGTCATTAATGTTTGGACAGACTCACAAGTGTCACTGAGTACGGCGTCTGCCCAAACATTAATGATGGGTTATGTATGTTTAAAAAAATATCATAACATTTTCTCTCTTTCTCTTTTATATATATATATATATATATATAGATAGATAGATATATAGATATATATACAGTATACACACACACACACACACACACACACATTTACTGTTGTGATATGTGAATGACAATAACACTTTGCCACTACTGTTTAACATTAGTCTGTTGTGTTGGAACCAACAAATAATGCGGTGTGTAATGTGATCCAACCTGTCATGTTCCATGAATTTATGGAGATCTTTCTGTGGGGGTTTGGGCAGCAGGCGCTGGCAAGAGCTTAGTGAGTCCTCCTCTGAGCCAAAGCCATTATAAGGAGGTACAAGCTTGGGAGGCTTGGGGGCTACGGGAGCTTTGTACTTCACCGGGTTAAAGTCCTCTGAGAGGGGAAAGAAGGAGAACACACTTAAAAGAAGACAAACCCTGGGAGAAGCGCTGAAATGATCAGAGGCTCCAAGGTAATCCATCCGCGAGGGAGCACGGCATTCAGGGCGGACGTTAACCCCGCAACGACCTGTGACTGCTTGGAGTCAGACGGCAACTTCCATCATGCATGCATCACTCTGCCTGCTTTACTACTGTGACTAATGCAGGAGAGCCTCAACATTTTGCCCAGGGTAGCGGACTCATCCTATCCTGGATTGGGTTACTCCTGCTGTGGGGCTGCTTGCCTGTTGCCGAGTAGGTTTGTCTAAGTTCCTAAACACACAAACATGAACCCACTGTATTATTATGTGCATTTCTAAAATGCTCGATGCTCAAGTGAAGTTGCACAGAGGCTGTTGTAGCTTTTTTTTTTTTTTTTTAATGCCTCATATTTTTGGATACAAGAAATGAATACTTAACTGAATACATGCATTACTCTATAGAATTTTTAGTAGGATACTCGAATACTGAAATATTCGATCGCTGGAGGCCTACAGTCAACCTCCTAGTTACATTGACATGTATTTATTGTTTAATCGAACCCACGTGTCATTCGTGGGATTAACCTGTGCTCAAAATAAGTCAATTGGCCTTCAAATTAAGTTATTTCTGCTTGCTCAGAAGATTGCTCCTCAAACAACGAAAAGTTACTTCGAGCCTTCATCTATTGGCTACTTATTGAAAAAAATGGCAAAATTACATATATCATGATAACATCCAATTTTTTAAAATACCCACTTCAGAAGGACCACTCGGTACGAATGATACTACATAACAGTTCTTCCTCTGGTCTCTCTCACCCGTCTATTGTGGTGAAGAAGTGTTAAATTAAGTTATGGGAGCCACAATATAGTTTAACACACAATAATATGTACGTACTATTGCTCAGTTGGAAAATGGTCGATTGTACGAGTGACATGCATGTTAACGCTTACTGCCCTCCAGTGGTTCAATCTGGACATTGCAAATAGAAAAGTTATGAATAAATAAATAACAGATGTCAATAGATGAAAAAGACTGCTGCTTTCTTTTTACCTATCCCATACTTGTAGCGGTAGTAGTCTTTGGTGAAGTCGTCACAGTCAGCAATGATCACTTTCCTGCCCCACACGTTCAATTCGCCGCCCACTTTCAAATCACAATCCTTATAAAACTCCTCTTGGATGGCTCCAGTCTGCAGGAGTGTGGAAACATTGGCTGAGAATATGTTAATATGACTTTAAAAAAAAGTTATTTACTTTGGCTATAAGGATAAATCTAATCGGGATGATGATAAAAAATACTTTGAGGCTGTCCAGTATGAAGCGGTCTCCTTGTCTGGTGGAGGCCAGCACATTAAGCACAGTGCGGTCGGTCACCTCTCCGGGTAGGTTCAACTGGTTCGAAGTATGCTGTGGAGACATGATAACAAACAAAGCTACCAAAAAGAGAAGAAAAAAAAATCTTTGACACCACGCTGCCAGCGACATATACACTAAATGCTATTTTACTCGAGTCGCTGATGGTGTGGTGGTACTCTCCCCTGAATTGAGAGCGGGCAGAGTGGGATCAGTTTCTGCTCAGTGACGATGTGAATGTGAATGGTTGGTCATCTCAATATGTGCCCAGCAACTGAATGGCAACCAATTCAGGGTGTTCAGTCTGCCATTTGCCCGAAGTTAGCTGGAAAAGGCTCCAGCCCCCCCAAGGACCCTATTATCTCATTAAAGTTTGAGATAGACTGGTCTTGCTTCCAATTAGGGGTAATTTGGAATTGCTCAACGTACGAAACCCAGGAATTGGCCCCCAAATTGGCTGCTTCAAACCAAAATGACTTCCTGTTGATTGTCGGGCAGTGGGCCTTGAGACCTTTTCATGTGTCCTCTTATGACAAACAGAAGCACCAAATTTCATGGGGGCATCACCATCAATTTTTGGGGGTGACACTTGCAAAGCTTTCTTCCATTTATCCATCTTCAATACTGCTCATCTCCACTAGGGCTGACTTCAGAACCGTGAGGCAGATCTGCTTACCAATGCGCCGCTTTGACTGTCGACTACATGAGAAGGAAAATTTAACTAGGATGAGAGTTTCTGTGTGTGTGTGTGTGTGTGTGTGTGTGTGTGTGTGTGTGTGTGTGTGTGTGTGTGTGTGCGTGAGGGTGAAATATCGTTTGCCTGTGTGTTCTCTGTGCTTGGTTTGCGAGCAGTTCAGGGTGCCCTCCCTGGGAAAGCCGTCAAACTCACCTGCGACACGAATGAGAACAAGCGCAACAGATTTTTTTTTTTGCATAGGAAAAGCATTCAAAATTACTTTTTTTGCCAAGAATAATAACAACAAATAAAAAGGAATCAATGTCATTACACCACTCTTAAAACAAATGAAATGATCAAGGGTGGTGGGGATTAAAATGCTTCAAGGATGCCTTGCTGCCTTTTCATTGAATGGAAGATTCTGGTCAACCTTTGGATCGCTGTTGACATTTAATAACAGACGAATAAAGTTAGCAAAATGAAAGCATACACACGTGACAGAGGCCTGGCTGTCTTTCAAGTTGAATTAGGCACTTGGCTGGTAGAGCCGAAATGCTCGAGGGGAGTGGGACTGTCGGAGTGAATTAGGTCTAAAATGACGGGAAGAGGTCAGCCAACCAGAAGGATGAACATTGTGAGTGATTTGCTTTGCGGTTACTGCTCTTCCATGAATGTACTTGCATTTATTTTGGTACCGTTTGTCGAATAAAGTGATAGAAAGTCTACTGGTGGCTGCATCTACCCTTGACCATATGTGGCAATTTGTTCAAATTAGCTGTCAACGTTTACACACGGTAATGTAAATGATTGTTAATGGAAGCAGCACATCCGTCCTTGTGCTGGCTGCTCAATGACTACAATGATAAGAGAAGAACAGAATTTACACCACAGCGTTAAGCATTTCCATCCTGGCTGGTGGCTTCTAAGTACACGATTAAACCATTTGCCTCTTTCTGTAAATGTGTTTGTTCAGATAACCCATTGGCACTTTTGTAGCACTGTTATGAAACAAAAGGGTTTATTTACGTAATAAGCATGCCCACGCCGAGTTTCTCAGCCAATGACTTGCCAGAAAAGTTGGGTAAAGCGCAACACAGGCTTGTCAATGTCAAAATGTAAGTAGAGCTGCAGTGTTAGCACAAATTAGCATTACCTAACACTATTACGAGCATTGGCTTCTGATAATATTATAATGTTGTTTGGCTAACTTATTTACATGGTGGTCAGGAACTTTTGTGTTTGGTGACATGATGAACCACACCGCTACTTTCATTGATGCATTTATGTGTGATAATGGTCACGAACTATAAGTGTGTGCATGTTGCCGGGGTGAGGGTGGTTAAGTTAGTCAGTGTTATTCACGGGCTGGTGCTTTGCATGTGACAGAGCTGCCTCTAAAACCATCCAATTTCGAGAAGGCATGAAATAAATATAGGTTGCCAATTCTTGATCCTTATATTTTTATGAAAGCATGCCACAGATACATTATTAAGGAACTGTTCTGATTTGTGAAAAAAAAACCCAAAAAAAAAACACATTTCCTATAGGTAACATTGTCCAATAGCTAACTTCTTTTTACACTTGTATGGCAGTTAAGATAGGAAAATGTGCTTCCAGGCGGCCATAAAGCCGTTTCCTCACGAACTGGTGGTGTTACAACTTGTGCTAAAAATCTTCACACACACACACACACACACACACACACACACACACACACACACACACACACACACACACACACACACAAATTAAATCACTACAGACTTTTTCAACGGGATGAATTTTAGTGCTGACCTCATTTTTACAGTCAGACCTATATTATAAGTGCCAATGGTCAACCCAATCAAGAGTCCCTCTAACACACCTCACACATAAGGATGATCTTATTTGACAATCTAATAATATTGTCGGCCGTTTGTTGTCCTTGGTCGGGAACGGGCAAAATGTATTTTTACGTGTGTACCCGGGAGGCCATTATTATGGATGATTTAAATTTTGTATTATTTAATTGAGGAAAAAAATAATCACTTGTAAATATGGTCAACAAGTGTTCTGGAGTGCTCCATCCATCAGTTCTTATCAACAGATTGTATTTTTACATTTTTTTTACCCATCATTTTCTCAAACAGCTCACCTTGGGTAGCTTGCTGCGACGTAGGAATTTGGATGCTGTGACTCGACCGGAATTTGGTGGGATGACTTCCCTGATTTCTATTGTGTCGTCAGCCAGGTAGTAGTGCAACACGAGCTCTCTGAGATCCCCGTAGATGGCCTGGGTGTCATCCCAGAAGCAGAAGAAGCGCAGGACTTTGCAGTCGTACTCCAAGAACTGTTTAAGAGTGTCTCGCCTCTCATACGGCCGCAATGGACTCATGCTTTTCTCCATCTGAGAAAACAGCATTTCCACTTTTCCGTACATTCTGTATGTTCTGAATCAACAACTAATTCAAAAAATTCAATAATAATAATAATAAGAAGAAGAACAATAATAATAAAATAATCATATCAAAGGGTGCAACCTTTTCCCGGAGGCTACGGTAAGGGTCTTCGGGCACAGCAACGGGGTCATTGAGTATCACCCCGCATTTAGTGAGAAAGTTCCTTGTGAACTGGTCACAGTTGGTCACCGTGAACGTTTGGGCGAACAGTACCATCTGCTGGTTGAGGTTAAAGTGGAACACGTTATAGAACTGCTCCTGCTTGGGTGGTGGCAACGGGATGTGTTGGCGGCGAATCAGAGTCCCTAGCAACATAAAAGCACTGTTGAATCAAATATTATCACGAGACACATCATTAGGTACATACTGTAAATACAAATAAAAACTTCTATATCATAATTGATTCTACTTTTGAGAAGGGAATACCACTTTAAAAAACTGAAAAGTGAAATGTTTGGATTCAAAATGTGTGCGCACATTGTTCTCAGTGGGTATGTGGCTGTGTACAGAAGTAACCAATCACATTCAAACTCATCTTACACGGGAATGAGCATCCACCTGCCACTATCGAAAGTGCCTCTTAATACCTTAAAAAAAGTTCACATGTTCTAGTTGGCTGTTCCTGACATTTTTTCCACTTTGAAGCAGAAAACAGAACTGTTCATAATTCCATCCACCTTGTCTAAGGCCCCAGTTGAGGCGGAAGAAAAACAGACCCAAGCATTGATGCTGCCACCACCATACTTGCGCAAGCCATCAGATCAGTTTCTTCCCATGGACACGAAAGCAAAATTGATTCACCTTGAGGAATTCCGCTGTTTTTGTACTCTGGCTCAACCACTTGTATGGTATCATCTTCCAGGTAGAAGTAGATTTTACATTTGCGGATTCTGTTGGTCTCATTGGGAATGTCTGGCACCGTTTCCTGGAAATACGCCTCAAAACACAGGGCCTGCACAGTGGATGCGATTTAGGATTTTATCAATAGGAACTTTGAATTGTTGATTTGGGATGCAAAATTAAGGCAACGCACCTGTTTGTCAAAGGCAACCCATGACGGCAAACCACCGGTTGCTACTTTGGGATAGACGGAAGATTTTGGTTTGATCCGCTGTCCCAGCAACAACTCACCTCCGATGCCTGGCTTCTCTATTCCGGCCAGCAGAGGCACCCCACTCGAGTAGTCGAAATGTTGGGATTTGTGAAATTTCTCCTTCAGCAGCTGGAAAACAAAGAACAGAATGTAAGGTGTGACTACAGGTGAATTTCAGGGTGAAAAAAAGTACCAAGCATAAAACGTTTGTGGAGACTTTGATTGATGAATACATTTCCAATTACATCCAATTTTATGCCTTTCTGTGTCTCTTCCAGTAACTCTTCCAGTCTAATCCGTACCTTTGTTGCAACCTGCTGATGACACTCGGTGATAATCGGAAGTGGCCACTTACCTCTGAGAAAATCCTGTTTAAAGCCTTAAAGCCATGCAATGGCAAGGTAAAGTTGATCAGTTGTTAGGTGTCATCTTGGTCTTATGATGTTGAAATGTGAACAGCGATGTTTTAAATACCAATTCTAATTGAACCAGGAAACTGACAGGTTGATTTCTGGATCAAACAACCGGTTGTGAATTTTGATGCTCAGCTTTGCTCGGGAAAGCAAAAAAAGTACAGTACCGACATATTGAACTATTGGACATTTGCATTCACGGTAAGAGATCAAAGTAAGCTTTGTAAAAGTTAGAGTGAATTTTAGGGTTATCCTGAACTTTCTAAAGTGAAACTTTCATTTAGTGGGTCAGGATATTAAACGTTTTGAACATTCTTTCTGGAGAGTGAGACGTTCATTAAAATACTGTACATCTTGATACAGTAACAATAAAATGTTTGCAAGCTAGTGAATGGGAACTTTTAACTCTGTCTTACATTGCATTCTTATTCAACATAGTTTACTTCACCAGCATTGAAGTGAAGTTTTTTTTTTCGATTCCGGCTCTGGCCTTCCAGTCTGTGTGGAGTTTGCAGGTTCTCCCCGTGCCTTGCGTGGATTTCCTCCCACATTCCAAAAACATGCATGGCAAGTTAATGGAATACTCTAAATTGTCCCAAAGTGTGATTGTGAGCGCGAATGGTTCTTCGTCTATGTGTGCTCTGCAATTGACTGGCAGCCAGTTCAGGGTGTCCCCCGCCTACTGCCCGACGACCACTGGGAGAGGCTCCAGCACGCCTGCGACCCTTATGAGGATAAGCGGATGAGAAAATGGATGGATGAATGAATATTTATGAGCAGTATTGTGTGTTAATGTTCAAACAGCCAAAGTGGCTTGCAATGTGAACTGACCTTTTTTCCTTACTATTGTGCCTGGTGGTACATGGAGCTGTAAAGTACGGAGCCCTCGGGTGACATGGGAAAAAAAAATAACGTTGCGTTCCTTTGCATTCCAAGTTTTGCAATGTTTAGACACCCTCATTCACCGGGATGGGAAAGTTTGAACATAGGGTTCTATTGAGACGTTCAAACTTTTGACTGGAACTTATGTTTTCCGTTTTTTATTTTTTGTCAATGTTACTTTAAAATGATGCAACTCAGATTTTTTCCCCCTAACAATGTTTCTTTCACTTTTTTTCCACCTGAACGCTTTTTAAATGACGTAAACGATGTGAAGTGACTTAACTAGTAAATACAATTAGCTCATGTTGCCGGTGGATATCAACCCAAATATAACTTTCAACGGAATGGCTTTCTTATGGTGAATAATTTCCAGTTACATTACATGTACATCCACACACATAGACAATATATCACAGAGAATAATATACAAACGTCATAGTACTTACGTTTATATTTGGAGAATTTCCGGGTAGAAAAGGTAACGCCATGTCGGAAATGTGCGCTTTTTTTACTTCGCAAAACGTGCTTATAGCTGTCCCCAGCGAACGACTCCAAGTGTTGACGGTCACCATGGTTACCTGGATTGGTTTCCAATAGCAGGCACTTCCAAACACGACTTGTCTACATTTGTATCCAAAGTTTTCTCTAAACTACAATTTCCCATACAACATCAACAGAACAAACGTTAACTAAACTCATCTTCAAAATGTACTTACGCTTGGATACAAAGTTTGATCTAAATTGCAATGAATCGCACAACAGACCAAACAATTCGACCTTTGTTCAAATGTACTTTTATTTGTTCAAACATTATAATGAGCAGTCTATAATGAGATACCATTTGGATTCACTTATTGCTCATTTAAAAAGCATATAAAAGAAACTGCAGGGCAAAAATAATTCTACACCAATCAGCATGAAAATTCACTTCAAATATGATTAACTTTTTATTGACACAATGCACTGCCACAATGAGAACCTTTTGTTGGTGGGAAATAAATAAAATGTTGCAACATTATAATAGGTTTCCCCCTCTTTTATTTGTATTACAGGAGTGTCCAACGTGAGGCCCCACAGATTATTTTTATTTTATTTTTTTAATATTGGCTCACATGAAGATGTACACCCCGGTGTAACAGAAGTGCAAAGTTTTGACCTGGCACATGAACTGAGCGTATTCACCCATAATGATAGTGCTTCCTCAAGTGGAGGTCGGGTATCTTTACATATAGAGGAGAAAAGGGGTTCGGCCGATACAGAAAAGACAGCTAGCTACAGGAAACACGCCGTCAGCTGATTGATGATCCATCGAGCAACAGCTTATCCCTTTTCCCGACGCGTCAACAATTCGGGAGTGTTCAGTCATCCGTCCGAGCCTAGGATGCCAGGCCGAGCAGGAAGCCTCCGACGAAGCCGCTCGTGACCACAATGTTTTTCTTCACAAACTCTGTGGACTGAGAGTGACAGGCATCAAAATTTTTTAGTAAAACCCAAAGCACCACACAAAGGAATCATCATCAACTATAGATGATCAAGCTTGTTTCTTAAGGTAGACCAACATCGATGTTAATCAAATAACTGCAGTTAGTTTCCTCAAACAGCGGGGAGCGACACACGCACGCACGCATTTTACATCAATATACAAAGTTGATTCAACAGGTATCAAGCCTTTTTCGTTTTTAATTGAGCGTACATCTCCCAAAATAAAACTTTAACATGTCGTGTCAAAATAACACTGTAACGACTGACTGATGGTACCAACATATCAGCCGTGGATAACGTTGATTTGTTTACTGTGCAAATGCTCACATCATATTGCTAGCGCTGCTATTTTGTTCAAGCTGGACTGCACTCCCTATGTCTATTTATTACAATTATGCAGTTTCATAATCGCAATCCTTTACGAAAGGTCATGTTGAAGAAAGTTGCTCGTGCACGACAGCGAGGGGCGTGGCTTTGTCAAAGACTGGCGGGGGCTCAGTGAAGCGAGGCTTTACCCAAATCTTCGTTGGGAGTTTAACTCCTCCTTAAGTAATGAGATCCCAACAGGGACAGACATTTTTTTTTCTCCTCAATAGAAAATGGTAACATCCATTTGAGGTGTGTTGGGGGGGGGGGGAGTATCCTCTCATAACACTATTACATCATAGAAACCTCAATTTGAGTATGAGTATGATTGGGTGTGAGCATGCTTCATCAGTTTTGCAAGTGGACCACATGAATGAATGAGACATTATAAAACTGATGTGTGACTTTTTCTGTGTGTGTGTGTGTGTGTGTGTGTGTGTGTGTGTGTGTGTGTGTGTGTTTCAGGAACTCACCCTTTCAACTAATGTGTTCAGTTCTGGACCTGCTTTGTCGGTGTTCTTCTTGATCTGCTTCTTGGCTTTATTCACATCCTTCTCAACCCTCTTCCAATCTACTTGGATGTAGCCACTGTTGTTTGCTATCTAGAGGACAGACAAGTCAGAAAACACGTGTGGGTGGATCTCAGAATACACAGTACAGCTGTGTGACAAGTGAGCCCAAAATTGAACGTGCTGATCCCTAAAAATTACCCCCTGAATGGTGAAACAATGGCTATCAGACATGGTTGTTATATTTTTGGATCCCGTGGACACCACAACCGATCGATCAGCTGTTCACTTCGCAAAATACAAAACGCCTGCAGCTGTACTG
Organism: Hippocampus comes; assembly: GCF_001891065.2. NCBI lineage: Eukaryota > Metazoa > Chordata > Actinopteri > Syngnathiformes > Syngnathidae > Hippocampus > Hippocampus comes. Next base: position 246,559 of record NW_017805498.1, on the reverse strand, counting down.
TGGGCCTTTCAAGTCCTGCTTAATCATGCCCAAGAATTCACAACAAAAAGTGTACGTGCAACTCGCATGAAAATAAATGTATCCATTGACTTCACTGTGCGGTTGTTACCAATTCAACAGGACACCATGCCCGATGCCTAAACTACTCGGTTGTCGCTGAATAAACCAAGTTGTTCATTAAACATGTTAGCACAGTATTTTAAAGTTCAACCATTGCACTTCTGAGTCTACTTTCGAAAGTAGAGGAAGCATATTGTTAAGTAGAGTTACGTGGTACCTCGTAAACTCAACATCTAACAACCATAATGGCGTTTTTGCTGCCAGCGTATTGTCACATTTTGAATAGTGTGGAACTCGATTAAACGGTATTGTGTTGTAATTATATTCTGTGAGTTTAGTGGTCACACCTGTTCGTCAGAGTGATGCATTTAAAGGTATAAAAGGCTCTTAATTACATGGTCGTATAAGCATGTCACAAACAGGAAGTCGTCGCGACGGCTATTTTTCACACCTCGAAATACATTCACACAGACAATGATTGATTTGAAAGGGAAAACAATATTGACTTGGGAACTGGGTCAACACACACTATTCCCATGAAAGGCTCAATTAGAACGGGGAATGAATGAATACCTGTAACAAAAGAAGTCCTCCGCCCACAGCAGTGGCAGCAACTTTACCAACTTTCTGGAAGAGATAGCCTGCACACCTGACATGAAACACAGACTATTTAATAAGGTTAAGCAGGGTACACCAGACCAATAATCAGGACGAAATTGAGCCTGATTATTGCTTTCCACTCAAAGTCAGCAAAGGTGATATTATTGGATGCTGAAAAGATTATCCTGAGGAATTATCCTTCTAGTAGTGATTTTTCATAGCGCATTTGCTTGTAAAATATACGGGATGGCAATCATGAATGATAAACCTATTCAGTATTTAAAATGGCAATGACTGTACTTGTATATGTGGTCAACCAAAGGACTTTGTGACTGTGTGGTGGAGCTAAACAATAGCCAATTAAGATGTGACCTTGACACAACAGGGGAACAACCGTTGTGTTGAGTGTAAAATGCATCTCCAAACAATTCACAATAAAACACGTGTTTGCAAGATAAGCAAAGTTAGCATGACTTTTTCAGCCCAAACGAGAAGCAGTATAGAAAATGGATGGCTGGATAGTCCCTTTAAGTATTTGTTTATGTACCGCCAGTCAATATTTGAAGGTCTGGGCTGACCTAAAAAGCCACATGAAACATTCAATGACATGATATTTTCAAAAATAAAATAATCACATAAATGTATTGATTACCATCCGCTGACTCCTCCTATGGCAATCTGTGTGGCCACGGAGTATTTTTCTGCTAACGGTCCGGACGTCTTGCCAAACAGGCGGTTCCACCATCGCTGACGTTTGGCGTACTCTGTCAGATCGACGACCTTGTCATAGATCTCCTCTTCCAGATCTACAAATATGAATAACGTGTTCAAAACATGAGTCAGCACCGCAGGAACCGCCTTTCGTGCTTGAACCAGTCTAAGAGTAACGCTTGCACGACAACAGTCGCAAAGGTTGTTTCAACTTGAATATTTGTGGCGTTACTTGACAACACATGGTGGTGACGTTCCCCCTTGAATGCAAATACCGTGATTCAATAAAGACTCATGCATAATTGACAACATTCTTAACTGAAAATGAAAAGTTATGGTGACAAAACAATGGGTTATCATCCTTACGACGTACGGCTCAGAAGTTAGCCAACATGGCGTAATCGTACTCCAAAGAGAATGTGTGGATTTTGACAGGATGTAAAATCAGATGACCAAGTCAATCATATACTTATAAACTTTTTCACCCAACGATGTTTCATGTTCATGTGTATGTGCTAAAAGACGGAAATTAGCTTGACGGGTTGCTTACCCTTGTTGTGCTTCGCCATTTTGGATTCTGAGATGCCTTCACGTCCGTGGTCACTTGGACTACTTTGACATTCAAAGTAAGGGGGCGAAGCGGGACTGCTTATTTCCCAAATATATTAACTTTGAACAGACTCGCTGAGCTTTAAGGAATAACAACATCAAATGATAGTCTAGTGAATGCATGTTGTTAGTCTATAGCTATTACTTATAACTACTATGTTATAAAAGAAAAGAGCAAAAATTTCCCAAAATTCACAACCACAAGTCCGAATTTCAGGGAAGGAGTCACATATTACGTCACATAACACCCAGGTGAATTGTGGTTAATGTAGGCCTTGTGCGTTGTTTTGTGACAGTTTGTGTGATTCACTCCACGTAATTGAAATGCAACATTTATTCATAGTGTAAAGACAAGTAAAACGTTAACACAAAATGCAGATTGGTATTTTGGACCATTCTGATAGCGGGGCTCATTACGTCACCGTTTATCTATCCACCAATCGCAAAAACTACAAAGTGGTTGCTAAATCGGAACTCAACTTCCCCTTTTCTCGCCCCTTTTGATGACAGCTAATCTGACCAATTACACACCCGAATATAGGATTACGTAATAACAATACAGAGGGCGGAACCAATCGCGGGTGTTTGGGGTATCGAGGGACGGACCTTTTTCTTGCCAAAAAGCGCGTGTTCGTCCGCGTGCTCGCCAAACGTCAAGCAGGGACAGTCACGTGACGGCACATGCCCGCATCTGATTGGACGAGGCGCCCAGAGGGCGTGCCGACAGCGGCGGCGTGCGTTTGCCAGTGTGACACAATTACAACAACTTTGAGCCGATGGTTGGGGAAGTTTACGATATTATCAAATTACACCCTGTCGTAAAAAAGCCAACATTGCATCCACACTATGCACACATCGGCGCCGGGGATCACGCTGTTAAAATGAAGCGGGTGGAAGCTAACTTGAAGGGTTCGTTTCCTTGAGGATTTGGAAAGAAAAACACGCTACGCCCCGCGCGAGTTGCTGCGAACAAGGTGTGCAACTCTTCCGTTGCTCGTGTCGTCTCGTCAGCCGGGCTCAGACCCCGTTGCTGTTTCAACTTGCCCACCATGAAATCGTGCGGAGTGTCGCTCGTCGCTGCCGCCGTCGCCTCCTCTTCGGCTGCTGCGCGGAGTCTGAGCGCCGCCGCTAATGACGAGGAGAAAATGGCGTCGGCAAAAGCGAGTGAAACCGAGGAGGACTTTCCGACGCTTACGACACCAGAGAAAGAGAGCCTGCTCGCAATTGACAGGTTGGAACTAGTGTGGTGTTTACATTTTTTGTTGTTGTTGTGGAAAATACCCGCTTCGTTCCTTGTGCATGTGTTTTACGCAGTTTGTAACAACACAACACGAATGCCCCCTCAAGTAATACGGAACCGCCTGTGTTGTGTGTCCTCTACTTGCAGTTCACTGTTTGGATTTCATAGGCTTCAAGAAGATGGCGCCAGAACGAAGGCCTTACTGTTAAAGGTATGCCACCACAGTGTAACATCACGGTCGCCTCTTTTTCATTATTTCCTCTCGTTAGTAGTGCACATCCCCTCCCGAGATAAAGTGGCAGCGACCTCTCAACACCACTCGTTGCTAACGCAGCTAATGTTGTTAGCATCGACGTGCACAGTCGTGAATTTGTCCAACTTTGACTATTAAATGCCTATTTTGATCACCCCACGCATGTATTCGTCATTATGTGTATTCCCACACAACTCCAACACAACGCAATTACTATAAAAGACCGAATATGTTTTATTGACGCCACGTTTAATAGTGTCACAATCCCGAACTAGCGAACGAGGCGCAATATGAATCTTCACGTTTAAATGTCATTCATCATGGCATCCAAAGCGATATAACGTTTCTTTCGCGACACATGTTTTAAAAAAGAGGGACAAACATGTTCGGCAAACGTAAAACCCACAGCCAACAATTCGCTTGTTGTTAGATTAGAAATCATTCAACGCTTGCTACTTGGCTGCAAAGTGCAGAACCATTATGATGAAAACCCTTCAAATGTAAATGTGCCTGAAAATTACAAAATCAAATAAAAGTTACACGCAAAGTTGACAGTTCTCAGCTCATTTTGGTTGGTGCGTCAGCTAACTAATGCTAGCGTGTAGCCGCTACCGGTGTGTAGCGCATTTATGCCTTCTTAACACACGCGCTGAGTCGACATTATAAACAGAACAGAAACATATAGCTCATGCAATTTTGAACGTATTCCCAAAAGTAAAGGTCGTATGTGATGAAGCAAGATGGAGGTGATGGCATGAAAATACTTGGCGAACGTTCCAAGCTAACTAGCCTCGCTAGCAGGGCTAATCACGTGAGCGAATAAAAAGATGAGATCGTGATATTAAGTTTATCATGAAAAAAATCTCGATGAATGCACGAATCAGTGGCGTGCAGTTTGGACGGCGTGGTGCAGTTTTGTGTCCCCTAAACTATAATGTTAATCCAGGCTGGGCTGCCATGACCCGATGTTGCTTTCAACATGTGGTTTGTGGGCGTCTGTTTGGAGGGTGAGCTTCGATAATATTGTGTTGATACCATTCTGCATTCACGATTGTGATGTCTGTGCTTCTATTGGAATGAATGGAAAGGCCATTAATCTGTTCCAGTTTTCAGTGTTAAATAAAGGGAAAACCCCTGTTCTGCTTGAACAGTTGAACATAATAAAAAAGCAGTTGAACATAATATAAAGGCAAACTTGTTTTATGAAGTTTAATTACTGTTTGTATTCCTGTGTTTAATTCCTGTGTGCATGTTTGGCTTAGTGAGGGCTGTCAAGAGCTCGAGTCTGCGTTGCTCCTTGTGATTTTTCTAATTTTGTATTTGTGTTTGACGTTTTGTCTCATGCAAAAAATGGCTGAAAGTGCAGACAAGTCCATTGGCGACTATGGCTGCCATCGTCCCCATGGCTCTCATTGTTTCCCCTCAATTCACTTGAGTGGTGTCATAACTCAAATGTTGGCTTGCAAAGCATAAAATTGACCAAGGCTACATGCACACTGCAGGGTGTGACCCCCAATTCAGATTTTTTTGTTGTTGCTAAATCCTATCTTTTTATGAAGTTGCTCACATTGCAAACACAAATGTGACCTATAGTGTGAATGGAACATTTTCATGATGTGATGCACAAAGCACGTGTGACGTGCTACATCACATGGCACATTGTTTACAGAAGTGAACATGGTCCCTTGTGTAGGGGCTCGTCTTGTCACCTATCACTAGTGTCGTAAGGCTGGAGGAGGTACATCTAATTTGGGGATCTGAGGCGACACGCCTTGATATGCATTTTAACCCCCATGTAGTATTTGAGGCGTCACCCTAAAGGTGACATCACGTCATTGCCGTGCGAATTAAATAAAGCGTCATGGTTGAATTACTGATGTCGCCACAAATGTCCACTTTATGCTTCATGTTTCAAGTCCTATTAAATTCACATCAAATATTCAGACAATTGTTTCTCAAAACAACTTTGCAGATTCATGGACAATTATCATTGGTCTCCCTTCCAAGCACTCCTCCCCGCCTGAAATATTGGGCTTTTGATGACGAATAGGTCGTATGTGTGCGGCTACGCGTTCATACTGCAGTTGCTTGAGATGCATTTGATTTATATCAACTTACGAAAGAGACACTAGTCAGATTTGAAAAAATAGTAATTTTACTGTTTACCCTGCATGACAAAATCAGATATGTGTTGCACATGTGCAAAAAAATTGACATTGAGCTGTAGTGTGACCGTAGACCAAGTGATCGTTCATTAAAACCCGAAAAAAACTCTTATGTTGTGGAGCTCATTAATTACCCATCATAATTTGTACCCCTGATGGTCCTTTCCCCCCGAAAAATCATACAGGACCAAAATAAAAAAATGAGGAGCAAAATGGGAGAATACAGAAAGAAAAGTCTTGGCCCATTCCACTTTGCACAATCTTTCAAAATCATCCAGCGATTTGGCCCCTCTCGTCTGCACTCTCCTGTTTAGCTCATTCCACTGGTGGTTGAGGTCTGAGGACCAAGATGGTCATGGAAGGAGCTTGATTCTGTGTCTGGTGAACCATTTCTACATTTTAAAACATTCTTACTACGGTTGCCAATAATTATGGATAATAATAACGGTGATTTCAATCTCAATCAAAATAATTGTGATTATTATTTTTTTCCATAATAGTCCAGCCCTAAGCACCTCTTGACACTACCCCGCAAAAACAGCCCCCGCAGCTACTTACACAGTGGCCATTTTTAGTTTTTTTTTTTTTTTTTTTGTCACACGAGGCCGGTTTGCTGACGAGCTTCATCAGGCAGTATTGCACATAAGTCCATGGCAGTTCAGCCTGTGGGTGTGGGAGGCGCAGGAGATGTCGCTCCATGGCCAAACCTCTCGTCACTTGCCAGTGATGGTGGGAGTCGATCACCAAACAGAGATGACTGTATTTATGGCACTCATTCCCCATGCTCATAAAACTCAACTCGGGATGCTTATTTTCCCTGAACTATATCCTCTTTATTCGCTTCTGCACAGATGCGTACCGCTAAGCACACAGATCTCCGCTTTTCAGGCAACCCGCATGTTCACTCTAACCGCAGATGGCTGATGAATATTTAGGATAAGGCCAGACTTGGGCGGTTTCATTGGTCCACTTTGGTAAGTTCGGTAATTTCATTGGTCAGATGTGACAAGACTATGGGTAAATCTATTGGTGGCCTGAAGCTCATCAATAAAAATTGATTAATAAACCGCATCACAGAGTGGGGGGAAAAAAGTAGCAGCTTATGGCCCAGAAAATGCGGTGAGTGTTCGGGATGCTCCAATCGATCGGTGGCCGGTAATTATCAGTCGATATTTGTGAAAACATGCGTCATCAACCAATCTTCAATCTTTAACGAATATTCAATCCACATGCACAGGCTTTGACTTCTATGGGAATGAGTTTCACCACCGGCAGAAGGCTAGCATTAGCATCTCGCTTTCTTCCATCCATCCCTCCCTCCATACATATCTATTTAATTCAGCATAAAGGGTCGTGGCCTCCTTTCCTTGAACCCTGGGATCTCAGAAACTACTGGGTCAGTCTTCACAAAACGGGTATTGTTGGAAAGTTAATTCAACAACAAATCCAAATTTGCAGTCATTTAAAAAAAATTGCTGCACAAATTGACCTTTTGACCAATAATTTGACCTTGTGGGTCATGTGACCATCACACATTTAAAATATAATCTCTTTTTTTGTTTAGAAGCAATAAGGAGTTTAAATACATATTCATTGAATATTCATATCATATTAATTGAAAGTTTAATATTTTGGGACTATTAATTGCAAACCCGAGGGCATGGATATCTTGGCTCCTATTGCTGCTAAACAATAAAATGTACATGCAACCTTTATGTTTCAGATAACAATTGAGAAATGACATTTCATGATTACAAGGTCAAATTATTGGTCAAAGGGTCAAGTTTTGCACCAATGTTATAAATGATTACAGATTGGGACTCCTTATTAATACCCTTTCCAAAAATACTCTTATTGTCAAAATTGGCCCAGTAGTTCCTGATTATAAGTGTTCTTAATCAAAATTATTTGGCTGTAGCTCCTAAACCCCTCCTCTGATTGACCTGAAATTCGAGATTTAGTGTTGTGCCATCACTATCAACAACTACAGCAAGTTTCATTAAAATACATCCGCTTGGTTAAACCCACTGGGTGATTTGATATGGAATGACCCTGACATTTTTTCGTGCTGCAGATTAAGCAGGCTTAATGTAATCATAGCTGGTTAATTGTCATAACTGAGAATTTTTTTTAATGTATCTACGTATAATTTTAAAGTTATTCAGTGTTAATAATGCCCTTAGATACTGTTCTCCTATTGGATGATGATGCTCATTTCAGGTTGCAAATTATTGGTCAAAGTCAGTATTCAATTCCATGTCTTTACCATATGCATATCTTGCACAGGCCATTATCACAATCACAATATTTTGTTTGATATGTTATGCAGCCCTAGTAAAAAGTAGGAATACTGAAATACTGCTCTTCACTCAGTTTAGTCACACATGTTACTCGGTTAGAAATCCATGTGTGTTTAATTGAACATGAAGCTGATATATTTGCACGGTGCCGTGACTTTTTCTGTTGGCTACAGTTGTATACACGGGTTGATTGTACCTTTTGCCATCCAGTAGACGAGAAGACACGTTTTCTGCCTGTCATTATACACCACTATACACCATCGATAGAATTTATTAATTCAATTAATAAGAACATTAATCAAAAATTTAGAAAATACAACATCAATATTAATAATTAGGGATGTAATTGTTTTTTGGGTTTTTTTTTGTTGTTTTTTTTTTTTACAAGTGAAAGCAATAAATTCCAGTTTCTCAAGATGAATACCTATGACTTACTCATTTTTTAAATGTATAATGTTAACCGTAGTGTGAACACCTGGAGTAAAGAAGTACAGTCATACCTTGGTTTTCGACCATAATCCGTTCCAGAAGGCTGTTCGAAAACCGAAACCACACTCTTTAAAAAAAAAAAAATCTTTCTCGAACACATCTGTTCACAATGGAACACTACACGAGGAAGCGTCACTTCCTCGTCTACCCAAGGAAGCGTCACTTCCTCGTGTAAGGAAGGTGAGAGGAGTCCAGTGACGCATTCAAGTGCACTCAGTTTGTTCGAGAACCGAGATTCGGTCATCATCCGAGGCATAAAAAACTCGAAATTTTTGGTCGAAAACGATTTGGTCGAGAACAGAGCCGTTCGAAAACCGAGTTTTGACTGTACTCTGATTTGTCCTAACCAAATATAACATTACTGTTATAACAAAAATCATAAACAGATCTGTTTCTAGAATTACAGGTTTATTTGATTTTTGAACAACATACTTTGTTTTGGGTGGCTTATTAAATGTAAACCTTAGCCATTATTCTGTGCATGATAAAAAGATAAAGTAAATGTCGATAGGGAATGGCGTGCGCACACAAATGAGTACAGATAGACAAACGTACAGTTTGGCTGAACATGCAAGTGTGTGCAATCGTACATTGATCACCTTCCAGGTTTTTTTTTTGTTTGTTTTTTTCTTTATTGAAAGAACTGCTTTATGTCAGTCTGCTGGATACACATGGGAGATACAAATTCAATAAAATAAAGGCTTCTAGGAGACTCTTGGTTAAGGCTTCATAACGTGCACTGAAAAGTACTGCAGGCTGAAAATGTGCGTTGTAAAAAAAATAAATACAGTCACGTATAGGATTGCACGATAAATATTAGACCGACATTGGGGAAAAAAATGTCACTTGTATCGATCTGATATCGGCAAATTAGGTAGATCTTGAAAGGCGCCTGAAATACAGTAATGTTGGTCTGGTTACTGTCAATTTAAAAGTTCAAGCCTCTGCTGCATGACGTAGGAGGTAATACGGCGCCGCTGCACGGGACTTCAGAAGTATCAGTGAGTCATTTGTTAACACAGCTTTAGTTTTCCCAGACTGGTTTATTTGAACAAGGGCTCTAGGCAGAATGAGGAGGGATGATGTTGAAAAAAAAATAAGTGCCACAACTACGAATAAATTGTTTTATATGCTATGGCGCAGAGGTCACCAACGTGGTGCCCGCGGGCACCAGGTAGCCCTCAAGGACCAGGAGTAGCCTGCTTGACTGTTCTAAAAATAGCTTACCAGCGATGGGACATTTTCTCGAATGGTGTTGAAGTGATTGTTTGAGAATGTAAACACTGGCAGAGATTTCTAGAAATAAAGTATTGCCTGTTGATATTTGTGTGTTCCAAATTGTCGCGGGATATCATTAACATGATCAGTGTCTTCACATAATTGAATATCATGAATTATTAATAAGATAACACACGATTAACGGTAGTTCATCAAACTTATTTCAGAAGTGCGAATTAAACCTTTAACCTTTCGCATTGATCAGTACCCAATAAGTAGCTTTCAGTTTCAAAAATGTTGGTGACCCCTGATGCTGATTTTCTAGAGATCCAAAGGCACAAATACACGACTAATATAACGCTATTAATGAATGTTGATGATACTCAAGTAGAGCTGCCAAGACTACGTCGACTAGCCAAGTCTTTGTCGATGATCACAATCATCTCCAATTAATTTAATAGTCGAAGTTATTTATGTATGTATTTATTTATTTGTTTTTCTCTCGAAACTTCCTCGTCGTCCGCCTCACCCTCTAGTTCAGGGGTGTCAAACTAATTTTTGTCCCGGGCCAGATTTTAATTCTAGTGTCCTTTGGAGGGCCGTTTTGGCTGAAACCATATAAAGAAGTCAAGAATAACAGTTTATTCATCGATTGTTGAAGTTACTGTAATGAGGGCTTTGGTAACAAGAACATGCTTACAGTATCACTCTTTATTTATTACAAATGAGAATTTGAAATTTTGGTAGAGATTTTAGTAAGCATCATGAAAGTTTGATTTGCCTTCGGGGGCCACATAAAATGATGTGGTGGGCCAGATCTTGAGTTTGACACCTGTGCTCTAGTTGTATGTCTGTGAAGCACATGTGCACTTGTGGTAATCCAGTTTATCCATCAAGTAAACAGAAGCATTGTGGGTGATGCGGTGTCATGGCTAACTGGTGTAACAGAGTCCAAAAGTCATGACTCATTTCCCCCAAAATATGTAATATGATGCAAACCTGCCTTTCAGACCATGATGCCTGATCTGAAAAGGATGCACATTCTGGCTGGTGCCTGATTTCATTCCTGACTTCGGGACAGATGATAGAAAATTGTCAAACCTGAAACAAGAAATCATATCGTGTCTATCGTCCTTTGACACGCCTTAGCACTTTCAGCAAAGTGCAAGCTGTAAGAGCGACAGACGGCACTTGATTCGATAAGCAAAAGCTTTCACTTACATTCTGATGTCACACAACTGCCACCAGGTAGGAGACAGACTTCATGGCGGCAACTAAGATACATTTCTGACAAGTATCATTCTCATGAAAGGATTACTAGCAGTAATTAACAGAGGAAAGATGCAGAAGCCATCCTAATTACTAAGTTAACTTATCGTGAAAGAACGGATTTAAGTCATTGGGTGACTTCACAGAGGTCTCGCTGGACCCGTGTTAAAGTGGAGTGTATCCAACATTGAATAACAAAATAGCAGCCCGTTTAATAAAAGTATGGAGAGAAATTGCTGCAAAATAATGCTAAACACACCGCTAAACAAGAAATGATTTTTTCACGTCCCGTACGTCAGATGGGAGTAGTGGCCTAGAAAATTAAAAGTACATCAACAAGGAAGATGAGTGATCACACTGCCACCACCATGCCTCACTGTTGGCATAATGTTCTTTTTATCAAATGCTGTCCCATCTTTATGCCAGGAGTAACGGGCCGTACACCGTCCAAAAAGTTCAATTTTTGTCTCGTCAGTCCACAGAACATTTCTCCAAAAGTCTTGTGGACCATCAAAATGTTTGGCAAATGTGAGGCAAGCCTTTGTGTTCTTTGCTGACAGCAGGGGTTTTCACCTGGGAACTCTCTCATGGATACCATTTTTGGCGAATGTCTTTCTGATGGTAGAGTCATGGACACTCACTTTAACTGAGGCCTGCAGGTCTTTAGATGTTGTAGGTTCTTTTGTGACCTCCTGGATGAGTGGGTGTCGCACTCTTGTACCCCTTTCCCACTGCCGCAAAAACACGGGTAAGAATCGCCTTCTGTTGGTCAATGGGAAAGGGACAATATGCCAATTGGTTGCGTGTCGCCACGGATCACTACTACCCGCTAATTTCAGTGGGAAAGGGGTATTGGAGTAATTTTAGTTGGTCGTCCACTCCTGGCAAGGTTTGCAGCTATTTCCATTTTTCTCCGTTTTTTGATAATGGCTGTGACGATGGTTGGCTGGAGTCCCAAAGCCTTGGAAATGGCTTTGTAACCTTTTCCAGACTGATGGATTTCAGTCACTTTTTTTCTCATTTTTTCTTGAATTTCTTTGAATTGTGGTATGATGCATTGGTTATTGTGATCTTGTAGCCTACTTTACGTTCTCGGACAGATTTAATCTACGTGATTTCTTGATTCAACAAGTATGGTGGTCATCAGGTTTGGGTGTGGCTTGTGAAATTGAACTCACCTTTCCCAAATTTGTTAGTCACAGTGACTTTCAGATTTAACAAGAGGGACAATTAAAGTTTAGGGTTATTCATTCATTCATTCATTCATTTTCCGAACCGCTTCATCCTCACAAGGGTCGCGGGGGGTGCTGGAGCCTATCCCATCTTTCTTCGGGCAGTAGGCGGGGGACACCCTGAACCGGTTGCCAGCCAATCGCAGATTTTAGGGTTAGAAAGGTTAAATTTTTTTGTGTGCTGTAATAAATTGAATTGTCATTTGAAAACTGCATTTTGTATTTCCTTGGATTGTTTCTGAATGATATTAAAATTGGTTTGATGATGTGAGAGCCTTGTGTTTGATAGATATGCAAAACAACAAAACAAGAGGGGGCAAATACTTTTTCACGGCACTGTATCTCAAGGCACCATTGTATTATGGTAGAATAGTGGTGAGACGTGGTGCACAGTTTGCTGACATACGTAGTTGAAATTGGGTCACTATTATGACCGTCACTCTAATTTCTTGGTCACAATTGTCGTTCGGTCCACTAACACGAAAAATGCTTTTTCTCCTATCCAGGCTGTTAGCTGCTATAACAACCTCATCCTGAAAGCAGAAGGGAAAGTAGATCCTGATATTTTTTGTCAACTTGGCCATTTCCACCTCCTGTTGGAGGACTATCCAAAAGGTTTGTTGTTTGTGTAATGTCTTGGACAACCTGCTTTTCTTTCCATTGACCATTGTGAAGTTGCATCTGTGTCTTTTTTTTTTTCCTCAGCATTATCTGCATACCAGCGGTACTTCAGTTTACAGCCGGACTATTGGAAGGTGAGTGTCCAGAACAACTGACGAGCTCAAGGCAATGTGCCATTATTTATTTATTTTTTTTCATGAACGCGGATTCCGCTTGCATTATGGACATAACGCTGCACAAGCTGCCACCTGGGCCAGGGATGGTGAAGGTTTGAGAGATCAATCCTTCGGGCAGTTGAGATCAGCTCCTACTTCTTGGTCGTGAAAAATATTCGACACGGCATTGATTTTTTTTAATCTCTTGCGTGGCGTGTCCAATCTCACAACTGTAAATCAGTCCTTGTCCCGGACATCTAGAACCCTGGTGTGGCTCAATTATTTCTGTCGCCACGAATGTTCACATTTATGCTTTTTGTTTCAAGTGAAACCAAATGGCACTAATTTCAATTAAAAAGTTTTGTTTGTATTTCCCCCAGAATGCTTCCTTTTTATATGGGCTCGGCTTGGTCTACTTCCATTACAATGCATTTCAGTGGTAAGTACGAACCAATTTTTTTCTTTTTCTATATGAACCTGTAAACAAGTGGATTTTCGCCAGTGCGGCAGTGTCATCCTGCAAATAAATCTTGCCATATGAATATTTCTGGTCGGGCCAATCAGCATCTTTTAAAGCAATGCGTTAGCCAGTTTCAACGCGATGAAATAAATTGCTTGCCACAAAGAAATTAGCATGTTCACACTCATGGCCGTGTCAAAGTTATGGATAACATGTTGGCAGGGTTCGGCATTAATGATGGCCTAATGAGCCCGAAAATCTTCTGAGGAAAATTACTCCAAATTACAGTACATTTTCGGTTTCGGGCCGTAATTTCAATGATTTGGGAAAACAAGGGAAAAAAAAGCACTTTTTATTGGCTGGAAACCTACTGGGACTGTGTCTCGTCAACGGTTAGAGGGCAGATTCATTTTCTCTGATTAAACCGCCTTTGAAAAGTAGTCCCGTCAGCTGCTAGCCACTAGCTGTTAACGCAGGTGAGCAGGGAATGTATTACTATTAATTAAGTAATTTTAATCAATGACAGAGTGATTAATTTGCAATATTTTTTGTGTGGTAAGGATAAGCGGTGGGATAATGGATGAATGGAAATTAGTGATTGAACATGATCTCAGGATTGTGTTATGTTAATGTTGGAGCAGTCAGTATGTGATGGAAATGTATGGTACCATATTTTCACGACCAAAAGGCTCACTTAAGTCTTACATTTTCTCCAAAATGGACGAAGCGCCCAATAATTCGGGTTGCCTTGTGTATTCACTTGAGTTGCAAAATCTGTGAATACTGTTGTGTGACTTTGATGAGGGGTCCGCTTGACTGACTGACTGACTGTTGTGCCGACACGCTGCTTATTTAAAGGAAAGGCTTGGTCTACTTCCATTACAACTGAAGACAGCATGTGGATATTTGATGAATATTTACTGGTTCTCTGGTTTCCTTTGAAAATAAAATGAACAGGGACTGGCTCATTCGCGTCACGTTTCACGAATTTGCACACTCGTGAGAGTGAAGACCGAAACATGTCAGCCTCTATGAGTAGATGCAATGTCCTACATGTATACGTTTTTAGAATAAATACTTATTAGATTACAATTGAAAACATCAGGTAAAGAATACCTGCACTTTTAAAATATAACAGGGTTTTGATATTTTGGGTTTATTTCTCCTTTAATGCATTGTCGTGGCATCTGATCGGGACTCGATCAGTAGATACTCAAGTGACTTACTCAGGCTCATGTGCCAAAAAAAAAAAAAAAAAACATTGGGGCCATCCCTATTTTTCAGACAGCGACACGTGGCGAGAGCAATGAGTGATGTTGAATCTTCCCAGCCTTTTCCTGCCATTCCATGAATTTACCATGGATATGGGTACCATCCCAGCTCTCTTACAGCTGTAATACTTCATCTGATGGTAGAATATTAGTGGAATGCTTGCCGCCTCCACCCCACTACATCATTGTGTGTCCTTGTAAAGGCCATGTAAAAGGGGCTATTGTTGTGTCTCACTGTTCTGTGAAGACCAAGTTGAGGCGACGGCATGTTATTGCAGTAATTGCTAGGATGGTAACAGGAGCAATGGCGACAACGTTACTATTTGAATGTTTGGATTGTGTGAATGTGAGAGTTGAATTTCACAGTTCTGGAGATAAGCGGTCTTCTTCTTGCAATTGTGCAATTCATCCCATACAATGAATTACTGACAAATATCAGAAAGCTGTAGCTGCATCTTGCAATGTGACCATAACCCTCGTTCCTCTTTTAGCTGCAGTCTTGTCTCGCACTTGGTGACACCACTGAGCTTTCCCAAGCATTCTCTTCAGGCTCTGCCAGCGTGGGAGGAGAGGGCGATAGCGGAGCAAAGCGATGGAAGAGAGGGAGGGTCAGTGAAGAGGAGGTGGAGGGAATGGGAGCAATGAGTTCAAAGTGTGTGTGTGTGTGTGTGTGTGTGTGTGTGTGTGTGTGTGTGTGTGTGTGTGTGTGTGTGTTTGTGTGCGCGAGTTGCCTCAGAAGGGTTTCAAGCTAACATGCCGTTGATGTTGTTACAGCGACTAATGCAAGGAGGTTTATTTGTAAGCTGCAGTACGTTTCTCCTTTAGTGTGTGTTTTGTTAGTGTGAGGATAATAGAAGAAATATGCCAGAAATACAGATCTTTCTTTTTTTTTTAACCTTAAGGACCATTGCTATGACAAAAGTTAGATTGGGTGATTTTAAAGGGACCCTTGATTGTGCTGGACATTGGCACTTATGTTAAAAGGTTGCATGCCCTATAAAAATGGTGTAAGCTTTAAAATTCACCCCCGTGAAAAACGCAGAAGTGATTTATGGACGGTTGTTGTTTTTGTGACGGCTTTCAGCCCATTTCAGAGTGCCCAAAAATTAGATAGAGACTGCTTGATTGACACAGGAGCCTGAAGATGGCAGTGGAGGGACAATGGCAGAATTTTGCTATTTGGTTCGTGGTTTACTTTGTCCACATTCTGTTGATTCGGAATTAATTTTCAGCATTTACACAAATATGCATTGTGGCTGGGTGCAGCAACAAAAGAAGGTCTCAGCCTGTTTAAAATCCGAGAGGATGAGAAAATGATGAAACTATCAACCACTGGAGTGAAATTGACTTGCACAAACTGTGATGGTACAAATACGACGAGTAATTTGCAGTGCACATTCTATAGAGGAAGTCAACCCCAACATTTTCTTTACAGTACTATTTTTTATGCGCCTCCACTTGTCTCAACACTATTTACTGATTTGTATTGCATCTGTGGAATATTAATTGAGCAGCAAAATGCACCCATTTTTAGCCATCTCAGGTGACGGCCATTTTGCTACTTGCTATTGACTGAAAATGACATCACAGTTACTCAGGACTCAGGTACCAACCAATCATGGTTCACCTTTTTTCTGACGCTGCGGCCATTTTGCCACTTGCTGTTGACTGAAAATGACTTCACAGTTGCTCAGGACTCAGAGAACAGCCAATCAGCCATGATTCGCGAGGTACAGGGACTGGGCCAGCCCGTAAATAGCAAAAATATGCATACTTAGTACAGGAAGATAAATGCCGGATCTCTTTGTAAATTAGTCTTCAGTGTGTAAAATGGCTGCCGACTTGTTGATCAATCTCCCACTTTTCATATACATCAGCATGTCATGGCATTGTTATAAGCCTCTCACCTTAGGGATTTGGACCTTAAATCCAGCCACTTATCCAGACAGACACTGCTGACATCATGAGGTCTTAATGCCTAAACTGTGTTCAAAATCATTCGGCATGTGTAGTATTTGCAATTGACACTAAATACATTTGTTAATCAACAACATTGTTCTATAATAATCAGAATTTTATTTTAATCAAAATTACAGATGACCATCAACAGTATTTTTCTGACAATTATCAAAATAACATGTTCTAAATTATACACAATAGCCAAACTAACAAAATAACAATAGATTACATTTGAATTGCAGTATTCCTCTGTCATTGCACGACGGTCATGGGGAAAAAAAACAATTTCGACTTACGGTAAAAACATCTTTGCCGATGAAGTACATTCCCGTAGGAGCGCCACATCAATATGTCTATGAATAGATTATTTCAAATATTATCCAAATATTACCTATCCTTAATCTTCTAGAAATTATTTGCTGAGTTTATGGCATATAACTCTAATATAATATTCGAGAATGATATACATCTCTTTACTCGTGCCCCAAATTATTTCTGTCGCTCCTTTCTGGGATATATACCACAACTCCATTGGTCTTTTGTCACTGATGAATTTTATGGCTCTGTCTTTACAGACGTCATCAATTTCACCATCGAACTGTTATAACTACAATACCGCAAAACAAAGTAAAAACAAACTGACGTACATAATAGGTTTATGTAAATGTACAATGAACACAAATCATTCTCTGGCTGCACATTTCCAAAGAAGGAAAAGATCACGGTCCAATCTCCGACAGCTTGTACAAAAGTATCACCACAAAAACCTCTGCGCACCTTCGGCTGCGTCGCTGTCTTTCCGACTGATGTAATGGTCCACACTTTCAGTCGCGCACATCTAACTGTATGTGTCTACGCTAAACCTTACTCATTTCCTGTGTACATACCACGTGAGAAAAGATTCTTAACACAAATCTTAAAAAGTATATGTTCTTTCATTATATTACAAAATTACATTAATTTATGTTTTTGACAGAATAAATAAATAGCAACTTTATGGCAATTGAAATGTCAATTTTTTTCCCCCATGAGAAGTCTGGATATTAGTCAAGAAAAAGTATGGGATTTTGAGATCTCAAATACAGTAATTAGCAACCCCGAAGGAGCTAAACAGCATTACAAAAAAAAACTAGAAAACAAAAAAAAAAAAAAAAACCTGCATCTATGTGTATGTGCATTGTTGAAATGTCAGCGCTAAGTAGACTGGTCAGGAAGGCCAGTTCTGTCCTGGGCTGCTCCCTAGACACTCTGGAGGAGGTGGGCAACAGGAGGATGCTAACTAAGCTAAAAGCTATGATGGACAGTCCCTCCCACCCCCTCCAGCCCGCCCTGACAGCACTAGGTAGCTCCTTCAGCCAGAGACTGTTACACCCGCGCTGCAAGGAGAGATACCGCCGCTCGTTCCTACCGACTGCTGTCAGGCTGCTGAATAAAAAATAAAATAAAATGATGTGGAAGACAATTGTAAATAGCACTGCGACCTTATCCATATCTGTATTTATATTGCACTTAATTGAACGGTGTGTTTTCTTTTCTTCTTTCTTCTTTCTCCCCATTATCTTGCTGCTGTGGACTGTAAATTTCCCCACTGTGGGACAAATAATGGATATCTTAATACAATTTGGTGAATGCGTCTTTGAAGTACAAATATTAAGATGTGCAATTCCAGTGCGTTGATTTTAGCAAGATTAGTATTTAAGGTAAAATATTCTGAGAGTGAATTTCTATAGGTTGTCAGCTCTGTTAGTATTCTAATTTATCCTAATTTTGCTTGGCTTAGCAGACTTATTTATTAATTTTTTAATGTAAAAAGATAAAAAGTCTGCTTTCATGGAGCGCTGCAGAAATCCAAGAATACTGACATTCCAAAGATTTGGACGTTTGAAGTTAAACACTATCTCTGAGCTGACAATACTTAATTGTCTTATACTTTTCGATTATTTTGATAATGAATTAGTTACCCAATCATCGATCAATTGTTGCATCTCGAATGCGAAGCATATTGTTTGCATATCTCTTCGGTGATCCTGCAACATATTTACCAGTTGATAATCAACATGCATCACCTTTTGCAGGGCAATCAAGGCATTTCAGGAGGTGCTCTACATTGATCCCAGTTTCTCCCGAGCTAAAGAGATTCACCTGCGACTGGGACTCATGTTTAAAGTCAACACAGACCACGAGTCCAGCTTAAAGGTACAGCCACTCTATTACATCTATACCTAATTTGTGCTATCCTTCCTGCATATAACCTGCAACAATTGAGAATTGTTGCACTGAAGAAATGCTTTTTGTCTTTGGTTTATGCAATCTGCATGTCTGCTTGTATCATAAAAATGCATAGGCCTGGTGTGCAGTAACAGAGGCCTTTGTCCAGCCTTGTCACCTCCCAGATAAGCAGAGACCAATTTGATCATCTGTCTCGTCTATCTGAGGGAAGCCCTCCCTGTGATCTTCCTCTGACAACTGATTAGCGAGATGTCCAGACAATCACTGTCTCGATCAGTGTTTTTCAATCTTTTTCGAACCAAGGCACATTTCTTTCATTGAAAAAAATCCCGCGGCACACCACTCGCTGAAAATGGGAAAAAAAGCTTATTGTAACAATGAAAGTGTTATATTGTTATTATAAGTGTTTTTTAACATTGAAGAATAAAGTTATAACACCTTGGATAGGAATCAAATAAACATCAATCAATTTTTTTATAATCTTTCATATTTATTCTCACTCAGTGTGATAAATGGTTTGGATGAACATAGATCTGATATCCTGGCAGCAATTGATGAAAGACACACGAAGCTCTTCCTCCACAGCTCTCAGTCTTTCTCTGTTGTTAGTTTTTACAGCAGTCAGGCTATTTCTTTAGCTGCTTTGGGTCAGAATGTCTCTTTTACATTGCCACTGGGATTTTTTTTTTCTTTTTAATTTAGCCACAAGTTCAGCGACATGTTAACTTGCTTAGCGGGCTCATGAATGTTGCTTGCTTCTCTGTGTGTTCACGCAGGCGAACAAAATACTCCACATTTTTGTTTTGAAGTGAAGGGTGTTTTGTTTGGAGATCAAGTTTAAGCTTTCTTGGGACCGTAGCGCTGTTGGAGAGCTTTTCGCCACAGACCAAGCACAACGGAGTCATTGGTGCCGTTGCATCTCCGGTAAAAGTAAATCCAAATGAAAGATAGCTTTCGCTGTATTGCCTCGCGCCAGAAACTTTGCCTGTCCTGAAGCACAAGGCAATTAGCTAGCTGCTGCTGCTACCTGCCAGTATGGAAGAGTACCTGACAATACCAGTGTGCCGCGGCACAGTGTTTGAAAAACTGTGGTCTAGATCTATCCCGGAGGGAACTACCTGCTACTTGATTTTAGGCCTCATATTATCCTCTCGACTTTGTACAAAGCAAAGTCACCGTCGGATTATTTGCATTATTTGCATAGGATTTTAGAAGTCGCTAGTTCGACCATCATTGGATTTCGGATTGAGTCTGGATCAGGAAGATCACAATTCGAGTGTAAAGGTTCTGCCATTGTTTTTTGGGATTTAGATTATTTCAGTGCAGTTCGGGCAGGTTTGGAATATTTTTATTGTAATTTATTGTGATTCACTTCAGGTTTGAGGGTGTGTGGTTACTGTGTAGCTGTTATTCTCTCTCTAGACATTTTCTGAGCCTGATAATTTGCCTTTCATAGCTGGTTGCTCTCCGCCTTAGTGCATTTCACATTTCTGAGAAAAGTGTCCTGTACACAGAAGCACTCTTTCACCTTAGCTTCGCGATCTCTCTTCTTGCTTGATGTGACGCTTGTTTCGCCACTCTTTGTCAGCCTTTCAGTCCAGATCCCACCGTGCGGCAAAGGTTTGCGAGTGTTTGTGAACGTAGTGAATGTTGAGTATTCGTCAAGGTTCATTTAAGGTCGCAAACGGTCTCAGAGATTCGGCAACAGTTTTCGTGGTTGCAAACAGTTTTTCTTGTCACAGTACAACAGTAATTAAATGAGTCCAATTTAATGTCAATTACTTAAGGAACATCCAGTCTGTATCCAATCTGCATGATTTGCCATGCCAAGTTCAGCAACTCTAGTCTCGCACTGGCAAAACTGAAGAAACACTTCTTGAATCAGATTTTTATTTTTCAGTAATGAAGGGTTCGGTGAACGTGCATATGAATAGGTTGGGTTCGGCACCTCTGTATATATATGAATGTGTATGTGTATACAGGTACATATATATGCATCCAGTATATGCATGTACTGTATGTATATATTTATGTCTGCATGTGATGTATGATTGAGCATTGTTTAAAAAAATGTTTAAAAACTGAGCAGAATATTTCAGTATAGGACTAAAACATTCCACACCACTAATACTTTAATTGGTACCCTTTTAAATAAGCAAGAAATTGAAACTACCCATGAATATCAACGCACCTCATTGGTGATCACTTTAATTTTTAGATTTTGTGTCGAGCACACAGTGTATACCCACCTCAAGTGAACCAAGATCAAATGAGAGATGTAAAATGCTCCTTCGTTTCGGATTTGTTCAACACCAGAAAATTACAGTGAACATGCATAGACTTAATATCATTATTGCTAATCTTGCTTTTACCTGTAAATACCTAATCAATACAATAACACAGGGAAATGGTGCATAACAGTGTCCGTGCAAACACCTTGGCTGCACTTTATCGAGCGAGGCATATTGGCACGTGCTTGTATCTCCTTGATCAGCTTTGAATGTAGCCCTGAGTTCTGACTCAATGCCAGCATCACACACCTTCACATCAAATGTACACACGCACATTGTGCAAATGATCCACTTCGCCAGCACTTGGGATTCAAGTACTTTGGATTGAAACAAGACACTCCGAAAAGACTGCAGTTAATGGGATGTTGGACTGAGGGAGTGCATGGATGTATTTTAAGCACAAATACTGTACAGTTTGTCACCGATGGTGCAGGATCAAATTCCAAGGTGTCAAGTGACTTCAATTAGTTGTAACCACACTGAGTTATGATGTTGTAAATGTTGCATGATGACGTCACAATACTGTATAAAACGGACTCCCATCGTTTGGCAAGTGTCTATTTCGCGAATGGGAGATGAGGTAACAAGTGTGTGCCCCATACGGCAGAATCAATCTCCTAAGTTAAACAACACGTTGAAGCTTGCAAAATTTGGAGTTATGAATTTTCAGCAGTTTGAATATTGAAGTGAAATCAGAACACGTCGCTAGATCATGAGTCATTTTTGACATTTGTTGTCACTCATTGTTGACCGTTTGTGAACAAAGAAATTTGATTTGGTTCTTGTATGACTTTTGTCTTGCATTTGAGGCCACCTGTGTGTGCTGTTTGAGATGACAGCCAAGTCAAGATGTGCAGGACACCGGCTACTTTAGCTTCTGTGGTTAATCACAGTAAGTCAAATTTATGTAGCGTTTTTCTGGACACCTAAAGACCCTTTAAGATTAAAATAAACACAAGCAAATGATAATGAAATAACAGTAAGAGTGCAGAACACAGGATGCTGTCCAACATCACGGAATTGCAATTAAGTTCCTAGTAGAGGCCACGGTGGACTCAGCGAGGAGTGCAAAGAACTCTGTGGTCCCACATTGAAGCGAAGGTCACTGCCAGAGAAGGAATCCAACAGCCAAGCCTGATGAGTTGCACAGATGAGCAGGGCATTGCCAAAACCTAAGCCGGAAAGGAGCCACCATTGGAGGTGGACACCAAGCTGTGACAGGTGAAGTGGAAAAGGAGGAGCAAAATCCACCATAACATGGCAGATGGAAAAAGTAGGATCACCTGAGCCAACAGGATGGAAGCTGACGACTGAAGTAGCCATCTAACTGAGGGGGGTAGCTGCTCAAAATGGTGACAGAGGTCCCAGGCAGCAGGAATTAACTGCACCAAGGCTGGTGAAAGCCTTCATGGGTTTTGCCTTCGGCCACAGTGATGGGATGGATCCTGAAAGTGATTAACCATTTAAAACTAAAAAGAAAAATTTCCAATGGAGCAGCTCCCAAATGTGCCAATGTCCACTGCTTCCGGAATTGTGATGAAATTGAAGTTTTGTTCTCAGGATATTTTTAACAGTGGGTTCCTCACGGCTTTGCGTTTTGTTAGTGTGAATAAATGTATATGTGCTATGTCTTGTGGGTTAACATTTGTAATAGTGATTGTGACAGTTAATGTAACAAATGAGATGCATGAGGTGCGTCATTTATTTTTAGGGAAATAAACCGGAGCTGGTGTAGCTGCTTTGAGGTAATATTCTGTGTCATCTCTTTCTCTCGCTGCACCGACCACTGCAGCTGAATAGCAATCACTGACACCAGAGTAGATGAGAAGAGGAGGAGGAGGGGGCAAAGGGAAGTAAGACAGCAGTGAGCAAAAGAGCGAGTGAGAGAGAGAAAGGCAAAAGATATGAGGAGGGAGGTGGAATGTCAAGCTAACAGTCAGTGCCGCATTATCAGCCAAAGTGTGAACGAGGAGGAAGGTGAGGACAGGAGGGATCTGCAGGAGGATGCGCGAAGGCTTCCTCGGGGAGGCTGACGAGCCGCCGTAACATAGGTAACACTTTTGTGCATGTCTGATTGTGACAAGTAACATTGTGAGTCTGTGAGGCAATTTATTTAAAGCTGGTGTGTGCACGCTTCTGTGTGCACACGTGCTAGGCGCCGCAGGCCCTCATGCATTCCGGTTGTTGATTATCTGTGTGGCCGTCACTGCCTCTTGTGACATTGTCGGGCCTTTCTGTGAATAAAATGCCTGGTGTTTCAATATCTGCGATACAGAGTGTAACTGTGAATCTTGAGTGGCAAGTGAGCGAAGCCAGTAGAATGTATTCTGTCTCCACCTGACCCAGATACAGCACCACGCTTGCATTGTCTAACGCATTGGTGGGCAGCCTATGGCATGTGGGCCATTTATGGCCTCTCTCCAGAGGATTTGATACACGCCGCCATGCAATTCTAAAAACCATCAAAGCAGCGATGAAGGGGCCCCAAACCCCCACGCCCAATTTGGCTGGGTGGATTTTTCATGGCTATTTCTCAAACCATTCACCATTCTCCACCCACGCGCTATGAGAAAAGCTTCAAAATGTGCCCATCTCTCCTGTATACATGGTTCACATATGTTTACCGTGGGGTGAACACACAAGGAGGAGTTTTAAGTACAGCCACCGGAGCCAAAATGGCTGACTTTCTGTTGACGCATGTGTTCGCAGTTGCTGAACAAATCTGGTCTGTTATGGAAGGCGTTTTGTTTTTACTCTCTGATGTCACTACTGTGTTGTTGTTGGTGTCCAGGACTCTAAAATACATGAAGTTTCAATAGAATGCAATCAGCGACCATATTTTGGTATGTTTAATATAAAACTGGGGACCGTAATAATAATGAAAACATGGTGGGGCAACAAAAATAAAAACTCTAAAAAATTGTGGCCAAAAAATAAAAAGATTTAATGCAGCATACATTTTCATACATTTTGCATGGAAAACATGTATTTTGGAAAGGGGAAGTCAAGCTGCAGAAGGCACCTGTTTTATCCATCTCTCATTTTACTACTTGCCAAATCAAAATGACATCACAGTGCTTTCGGGCTCATGACCAAAACCAGTAAACAGGTGAGCCATGACGGTTGTTACCTTCTATTTTTTGGGAATACTTTGGCCCAGATGTATGGTTTTTGTGGGACTTTTGGTCCATTCAACGAGTTGTGATTTCAGTAATGTTGTACCGAAGAGAGGGTCGAGCCGAACTGCACCATTGTGGTTGGTGCCCCAACAGTCTGGGCTTCAAAAAAATTAAATAAAAATAAAGGCTGAGCTGTGACAGTCCATCAATCGGTGTGTCTTTAGCAGCATTTCAATATCATATCACTGGAGTTGGTTCCCCAACCAATGGGTGGTAAAAATCAGTATAGATTAGGTCAGTTATTCATTTTCAGGCGTTGATTGTGTAGCACCCAATCTATATACTGTCTTTGGGTATTAACACAACAACAGGTGACAAAAAAATGGTGTGTTTTGGATTGGTTTGTTTTGCTAACTTTACTTTGTAACTTGTAAACATGAAAATGTTCTGAATTTGGTGCCCTAAAAGGACAGTGCCAAATGTTGGGATCATTTGTACTCTTGTCTGAGGTGACGTCTGTTATCCACTCAGCAAACTTGCGTGGTATCCTTCAAAGCTTTTAATGTGGAAATGAAAAAAGGCTGTTTGTCAAACAAGACTGAGGTGTGTCTAGCGCCGTCTTTCTCTATACCACTGTGGTTGGTAACCCAATTGTAGCCTCCCAAAAAGTTAATTTCGTTCAGATTGGTTATATTAGTACCCTTTAATGCAAGGAGCTCATAGTCTGTCGACCAAGCAACAGATTCCAGTGGTTCCTTTCACTACCCTGAAAACACCGTACCACTGATGCTGTTATGGTTCTGTAATTCAGTTAGCATACTTTGGTACGCTTCAAAACATAGAATTGTAAACGATGGAGCTGGTCTTGCCAGTCAGTGGATTCCAATGTTAGTCGTGAGCACCCTCCCAACATACACACACAATGTACCTTTCCCCATCATACTGTAGTTTGAATTGATTTTGATAATCTTGAAAAGTTGTAACATGGGAAACATAAAAGAGCGCTGATTTGATGCCAACCAACTACAGTATATAACTCCACCCTTCTAGGTATTGTAGCACTGCAGTTAGTACCCTAACAAGAGGTTGACTGAAATTGAAATCTTCTCTCCCCCTCCCCTTTTCTGCAGCATTTTCAGCTGGCTTTGATCGACTCGAACCTCTGCACTTTGTCCAAGGCTGAAAGTAAGTCACTGACCACTCACCATTTCCTGCAAATTTGCGATGAATGAATGAATCAATGCAGCGTCTCTTCCCTACACGACATGTAGAAAACATGAGAACATGTAGAAAACATGAGAAAGTCAGGAAATTATTCCGTTCTCTGCTGCCGTATCCTCCCTAAAAATTGTGTTGCCTAGGAGACGAGCAGAAGAAGAGAGCTGCGAGATCTCAAATGCACACTGCACATGCTGACTGCCTTTTCACATCACATGTCGACACTCATACACCCTCCTGTCCCGCTCTATACCTCCTATCTGCCCTCCATGCTGGATGCAATTTGTTCCCACTGCGAGTTCTATGGGGTGAACATGTAATATTGATTTTGAACAAGAACATTTTCATTCATTTTTTGTTCTGCTTCTGTTTCTCCCTCTCCACAGTTCAGTTCCACATTGCTCATCTGTATGAGATTCAGGTAAGAGGCACATCCTTTCGGTGTCCCCCCCCAAACACACACACACACACACACAAAAACAACACACCACGCACACACACACACACACACACACACTAACCACAAATGACTGGAGGAGAACTTGTCACAAGGTGGATCTGATTTGGTGGGGGGAAAAAAAATAGAAAATAAACTAAAGAAACAATCATTGCGACTTCAGCCAAGAAGTTGACAAGCTGGGTTGGGTTTCGCAGCCAGAAGTGCTCATGACGGACTTTTTAGGACAAAGGCAAAAAATGCATATTAAAAAAAAAAAATCATCGTCATCATCATCATCTGACCCCCCCTCCCCCCAAAAAAAACAAATAATTATTTTATAAGAACCCGGCTCCCTCCCCCCCCAAAAGCATTCCTCCCTGCTCCCCGAATCAGCCGTTTTCTTTTACACAGCTTCTGCTGCCGTTTCAGTAACAGTGAAACGTGGCTTTATCAATGTATTTTGAAGTGCTTATCATATATCACAATAATATTAACGGTGTTTTGTGACAACTTGCACTCCGATTCAGTAACAAATGTTGGGATCATTTGTACTCTTGTCTGAGGTGACGTCTGTTATCCACTCAGCAAACTTGCGTGGTATCCTTCAAAGCTTTTAATGTGGAAATGAAAAAAGGCTGTTTGTCAAACAAGACTGAGGTGTGTCTAGCGCCGTCTTTCTCTATACCACTGTGGTTGGTAACCCAATTGTAGCCTCCCAAAAAGTTAATTTCGTTCAGATTGGTTATATTAGTACCCTTTAATGCAAGGAGCTCATAGTCTGTCGACCAAGCAACAGATTCCAGTGGTTCCTTTCACTACCCTGAAAACACCGTACCACTGATGCTGTTATGGTTCTGTAATTCAGTTAGCATACTTTGGTACGCTTCAAAACATAGAATTGTAAACGATGGAGCTGGTCTTGCCAGTCAGTGGATTCCAATGTTAGTCGTGAGCACCCTCCCAACATACACACACAATGTACCTTTCCCCATCATACTGTAGTTTGAATTGATTTTGATAATCTTGAAAAGTTGTAACATGGGAAACATAAAAGAGCGCTGATTTGATGCCAACCAACTACAGTATATAACTCCACCCTTCTAGGTATTGTAGCACTGCAGTTAGTACCCTAACAAGAGGTTGACTGAAATTGAAATCTTCTCTCCCCCTCCCCTTTTCTGCAGCATTTTCAGCTGGCTTTGATCGACTCGAACCTCTGCACTTTGTCCAAGGCTGAAAGTAAGTCACTGACCACTCACCATTTCCTGCAAATTTGCGATGAATGAATGAATCAATGCAGCGTCTCTTCCCTACACGACATGTAGAAAACATGAGAACATGTAGAAAACATGAGAAAGTCAGGAAATTATTCCGTTCTCTGCTGCCGTATCCTCCCTAAAAATTGTGTTGCCTAGGAGACGAGCAGAAGAAGAGAGCTGCGAGATCTCAAATGCACACTGCACATGCTGACTGCCTTTTCACATCACATGTCGACACTCATACACCCTCCTGTCCCGCTCTATACCTCCTATCTGCCCTCCATGCTGGATGCAATTTGTTACCACTGCGAGTTCGAACATGTAATATTGATTTTGAACAAGAACATTTTCATTCATTTTTTGTTCTGCTTCTGTTTCTCCCTCTCCACAGTTCAGTTCCACATTGCTCATCTGTATGAGATTCAGGTAAGAGGCACATCCTTTCGGTGTCCCCCCCCAACACACACACACACACACACACACACACACACACACACACACAAATCTGAATGCTATACGCTAGTCACTAGATGATATGGTGTTATAATTGAAGACATTTGGTCTTGAATGTTTTAAAATGGGCTTACATTCTCTAATTAAGCCTTTTTGTCAGCAATTTGAGATTGTATGGTCATGCTAAATGGAAGGCAAGTGTAATACATCTACTCAGGCGATCCCACACAACACATGAATACATATTTTATAAGAATCCGGCTCCCTCCCCCCCCAAAAGCATTCCTCACTGCTCCCCGAATCAGCCGTTTTCTTTTACACAGCTTCTGCTGCCGTTTCAGTAACAGTGAAACGTGGCTTTATCAATGTATTTTGAAGTGCTTATCATATATCACAATAATATTAACGGTGTTTTGTGACAACTTGCACTCCGATTCAGTAAAGAGCTATTGAATTTAAGACGAGTTCTTAGCTCTATCCTGCTTTTGGTTCTTCTTGCTTCATAACTGTTACTGTTTCCGATCGAGAAAATATGCAATGGGTAACAAGCTATAGATTAGCTACATACTAGCTATTGCAGTATACTGTACCCAAGATGGGCGACCCAGTGGCTGACTGGATAGCGCGTCGTTCTCACAGTGCAGAGGTGCAGGATTCGATTCCGGCTCCGGCCTCCTTGTGTGTAGTTTGCATATTCTTCCCGTGCCAGCGTGAGTTTTCTCCGGGTACTCCGGTTTCCTCCCACATTCCATAGGAGGCTAATGGAACACTTTAAATTGTACCTAGGTGTGAGTGTGAGCGCGGATGGTTGATCGTCTATGTGTGCCCTGCGATTGGCTGGCAAACAGTTAAGCGTGTCCCTCGCATACTACTGAAGTCAGCTGGGATAGACTCCAGCATGCCACCCGACCCTTGTGAGGATAAAGCGAATCGGAAAATGGATGGATGCAAGGATGTACCCAGGATATATTAGTCACTTTTTAAATTCCAGTTAGCTACTAGCGTACTCCTTATACTTTTCTGAAACAGACATGTGACAAATCCAATTTGATGCAAGTGGTAAAACCAGTGTACTTTTATAGTGCTTTATGTACACCATAATCCCCAAAGCGCTAAACAAAGCTTCACATTCACCAAATTGAAAACTTATGCCATGAAAGAGAGAGTACACTGGCAATTTTTGGCTGCAGCTTCTCACTCAGTATGCTGCATCATTACCCATGATCCCCACTTCATACTGTGGCCAAAAGGTCGAACCCTGGTTGCTTTCTGCACCTTGGTTCATCTTTGTTGGGTGTGACCAGCTTTTCGCTAGCTAGGAGCCGTCCTCGGGGCTAACTTTCGATCATTGCCACAATTGAATGAGATGCCCGCAGCAAACGACAGAGGAGTTGATACATTGCAAAGATGGGCTTTATTGACTGTACTGCATAACAGTTTCATTTAATGTTCCTTTGCTGGCTAACTGTTTTCAATCGGCGTGTCGCTCCAAAAGTGGCATAACTCCACACCATGCATGTGCACTCCCCACATACATACGTCACACATACTGAGTTGTCTGTCTTATTCAAGTCTGACCGCAACAGTATTCTAAGATTTGTTCTGATTTGAGTCCAAAAATTCTGCTTTGCTGATCGCTTTTCTGGTTTGACGCAGCCTAACCCTACCTACCCCTATCCGAATTCCCATTCTAACTGCCACAGACTCATGCAGAGTAGACATCGGCTGAGAATTGGTTTGATGATTTGTTGTGGTTTAAGAACTCAAGGTTTCAGTAATCGGCAATAATGTCACCGGTATCAGCTGCTCTTGTGTTTTGAGGGGACTTCTATGCAGCGCACAATATCATGCGCTGCTTGCAGAGTAAACAAGCAGCCTCTTTGAAGTTAATCGCCTCCAGTAAACTTTTTTTTTCCCCCTCCTTGGCAAGTAGCCGGTGTTCAGGCGGAGGGCTCCTCAGGCCCATGAGTCACTCTCCAATGCCAGGAGTTGGGTGCAGGCTTGGCAGCGAGGCCAAGACGTCCCCGCGACACACCCAGCCACCCCACCACTGCCTTGCCAGCAGCCCCCCTAGCCCGGTGGCGATGGAGGCAGACATCCCGGTGGTGGGTCTTCTGGCGAACGTAGTGTTTCTAATGTCCTCTGAGTAAGGTCGTGGCAAGGTCGGCCAACCCCTGGTTTCCCCCTGCCCGCTTCGGCAGCAGCGGCCACTGCCACCACTGAGCGAGCGTGTGCTGCTGTCTCGCGGCCAACTAACGGAAAAGTGTCCCAACCCAACTAGTGAAGTTGGGATGTTGTGTTCAACATAAAAACAGAATACAATGATTTGCAAATCATCCATCAATCCCATTTTCTGAACCGCTTATCCTCACGAGGGTCTCGGGCGTCCTGGAACCTATCTCAGCTGTCTTGGGGGGTACCTGGTTGACAGCCAGTCGCAGGGCGCTCCGACGAACAATCATTCACACTCACAATCACACCCAAAGACACTTTAGAGTGATCAATTAACCTCCCATGCATGTTTTTGGAATGTGGGACAAAACCGGAGTACCCGGAGAAAACCCACGCAGGCATGGGGAGAACGTGCAAACTCGCACAGGAAGGCCGGGGCCTGGAATCGAACTCTGTACTTTGAGGTGAACGTGCTACCCAGTCAAACACCGTGCCGCCCATTTGCAAATAATGTTCAGCCTATATTTAATTCAGTACATGACAAAGACAAGATATTTAATGTTCAAACTGATGAACTATATTGTTTTTAGCAAATAACGTATTTTTCAGATTATACGAAGTTCCGGATTATTAATCGCACCAGCCAAAAAATGCATAATTAAGAAGGAAAAAACATATATAAGTCGCACTGGAGTATAAGCCGCATTTTTGGGGGAAATTTATTTGATAAAATCCAACACCAAAAACATACATGTCATCTTGAAAGGCAATTTAAAATAAAAATAAAATAGAAAACAACACGCTGAATAAGTGTACGATATGCTAAGGTTACATGACGCTTAAACAACGAACTGTGAATGTGCCTGGTATGTTCACGTAACATATTAAAGAGTTATTTAGACAACTATAGCACAAAGAACATGCTAACAAATTTACCAAACCATCAGCGTCACTCCAAATCACGAAATCCAATGAAATCTTCATGCTCAGTGTCACTTTTAAACACTCCGCCAACTCTGGCGTTAGAAGATGCAGCGCTTCCTCTTCTACATCGCTTACGTCAGAGTCATCGTCAATTGTTTTCATCAGTTACCGCCAACGTGGAAAGTATCAACACAGGCCAAGAGCACCCTCTTACGGTTTAATGTGAAAATAACATGTGCTGTGTACAATGTGTTAACCATTTCACACAAGTCACTCCAGATCATAAGTCGCACCCCCGGCCAAACTATGAAAAAAACTGCGATTTAGACTCCGGAAAATACGGTAATCATTAACTTTCAATTTGATGTCTGTTCAAACAAAATATGGGCTCAAGGACTTTTGGAAGATGTTATATCTTCCAAAAGTCCTTGAGTTTGACGTGGCGGGTTGGATGTGGCCAGTGGGCCGTGAGTTTGATCCCTGTGTTTTCAAACCTTCAGTTAATATGACCTTTGCTGACATAAAATCGGGCTGAAAATCATTTGGATCATCTTGTGTTTTCCTCCACTTTATTAAATAAGCAAATACTCCGTATCTGTATGGTATTTTTTCTTTATTTCAGAGGCCAGGTTAGTAAGGT
Organism: Hippocampus comes; assembly: GCF_001891065.2. Classification (NCBI taxonomy): domain Eukaryota; kingdom Metazoa; phylum Chordata; class Actinopteri; order Syngnathiformes; family Syngnathidae; genus Hippocampus; species Hippocampus comes. The sequence goes on along the minus strand of NW_017805498.1, from coordinate 215,203 downwards.
CACAGAGTCAAAATAAGCAGCATCTCACATTTCATATACACCTGTAATGGTGATGTTGGTGGCCACCTGACTGAATCACACACTTTAATGGTCTAGCCGTCTTGAGTCTGGTCTTTCCTTTTAGTCTATGACCTTCCCCCTCCCAAGTTTGTGTTTGTCCAGACACTCATTACAAGTGTGAGGAGCTCTTTTGTCTGTATGCCTCGTGTCATAAAACACACCGTCCTGTCTTGACTGGATCGGCGTCCGTGTCTCTGTCTGTTCTCCTGCAGAAGAAGTACCGAGCAGCGAAAGAAGCTTATGAAAGTCTCTTGCAGACGGAGAATCTTCCTGCTCAGGTGAAGGCGACCACACTGCAACAGCTTGGTGAGTGTCACTGGATACCTCAGTCATGTGGATGAAAATCAGGAAGTGACACTTTGGTAGTTTATTTGTCGTAGAGATGCACCAATACCATTTTTTTTCCCTCTGAACTGAGTACGAGAGCAAGTGATTAAATTTGAGCACTCGTAGCTTCTATGTACCGATATTTGATAATGCCATTACTTATTGACTTTATTGAATATATAAACACAATGCAATTGTGATGAGTTTTTTTTTAAATGACTATATCTCCAAAGCATTTTTGAGCGTGGAATAGGTTTCACCCAGACACTTATGTGAGTAGAAATTTACAGCTGACATAGTTTTCAGTGTGTGTGTGTGTGTTTTATTTTTATATATATATAAGATAAATATATATATATATATATATATATATAAAAACACCGTCATATATTTTAAAACAGTCTGATTGACCTGATAGTAGAATATTAAAATGATCTGTTTAAAAATGCTCCCTCTCTGGCCCCATCTTATGCCTTTATTTTTTGGGGGGAAACAAATCATCGTGCGCCACACTCTTCAATCAGAGATTTTAGAGGCAATGTGTGCCTAAACAATGTGCCAATGACGAATCAGAGCTCACCATTTTTCTGAAGCTGAGCCATGATTGGTCATTCCCTTACCCCTGACCAACTCTTGTCATTTTCAGTTAACAGCAATGGCTGCCCCCTGATATGGCTAAAAGCTTGGTGGATTTTACTGCTCAACTCATATTCCACAACTAAATATGAATCAGAATGCTGTGTTTCGACTATTGGGGTTGAAAAGAACATTTTGGGGTTGACCTCCCCTTCAAATGTAGCCTTTGCATATATTGCAATTTTCCAGAGGTAGTGCAGTCATAAAAGCTTGGGTTAAAGAATCAGCCATCTTTAGACATTTTTACAGACAGGACAATGGTTGTTAGATGGAATTCTGCAATGCCGGTACTTTTGTCTTTCAAAAGCTTCCTGCTGTATTGTGTTGAAAGCAATTAAATATTTTATTAGACAAATCAGAAATTGGCGCCGCCATCATCTAATTATCTGATTCTGTGATCCTTTGTTGATATTTGAAAGAACATATGGTTATGTCAATCCTCTCTTGCTGGGTTCTCCACAAAGAACACGTGGATTAATTGTAATTTCACACTGTATAAAATAAAACAATATATTTTAGTCAAGCCGTTTTGAAGGGCCACTTTGTGATGTTTCTGTCATTTTAATATGTATTTCCATTTACCTCCAAAGCCGAATAATGGTAATTTAAACCATTAAAACCGACTACTCACACAGAACTGATTAGGAATGTCTTGGCAACTGAAGAAGCTTTATGTAGCCGTTAAAGCCTGGATGTAGTATTTTATATCGATGGCATTTAGCATTCTAAGTTCTTGTCTGGGTGGCACGCTGAGCTACTGGTTAGCACGCTCGCCTCACAGTGCAGAGGTGTAGGGTTTGATTCCAGGCCTTCCTTTGTGGAGTTTGCATGTTCTCCCTCTGCCTCCGTGGGTTTTCTCCGGGGACTCCGGATTCCCCCCACTTTCTCAAAACATACATGGCAGGTTAATGGAACATTCCGAAGTGTCCCTCGGATTGATGATTGTGAGCACGAATGGTTGTTTGTCTATGTGTGCCCTGTGATTGGCTCGCAACCAGTTCAGGGTGTACCTCGCTTACTGCCCCGAAGCTCCAGCATGCCTGCTACCCTCATGAGGATAAGCAGATTAGAAAATGGATGGATGGATGGATGGACAATGGATGGTTCTTCTCTCGGTCACACCATAGACAGCAGCCTCCCCACCCTCTGTAGTAAAACACATTACCAATCTAGCATGCTTAGGTTGTCATGGCGATCAGTGGATCTCGCCACAGGTTTTGGAGAGTAGTAATTATGAGGGAGCAGTGGTCTGTTTGCAGTGAAAGCACTCTGGTACCTGTAGTGTAATTCGACATGAAAGGAGGTCTGATTTGTTAATGCTATTTTGTTTTATAGCACTCTGAGCTAATGTGCCTTTTAGTAATGTGTGTATGTGTTTCCACAGCGTTTGTGTGAATCTAAATTTTTTTTAAGGAATATTAGGCCAAATAAAAAAAGACCATGTGTTTCCGGTAACAAGAAATTTCAGCATAGGGTCGGTAGGTCGGACAAAGTTTTTTTTTTAATTATCTCTTTTTTTTCCCCATCAGAAATGTAAACAAAATAACCATAAAACATAAAACAAGAAGACATTGAACCCGCCGCCACCTATTTAGTTTTCTCCCTGCTTCGGACTCGGGGGCCGGGGCGTGCCGCCGCCTCCGCTGTCCTCCTCCGCCCTCCTCCGCCCTTATCCGTCCTCGGTTTTTACTCGGCCCGTGGTGTTCATCAAATAGTTCGCTTTATTTTTTCGATACATCAATGGATGCTATTTTCTTAACATTACGGTGCGAGCACGCGACTGTAACACAGAAAATGCAGTTTAAACTGTCGTTGGAGATCGCGGCCGCTGCCATGTTTCAATGTTGTTGGCAGACGACAGGGCAAACGACGCACACGCTCAACGTGAATATCGCGAGAGTTTGCACCGATGTAAACCCTCTACAGAAAATGTAGAGGGTTGTTTGAAAAAAATGCCGACCGTAAACTTTTTTTTTTGACGTAGAAATTCTCGATCGGTCGAGTTACCGGAAACACACTACTTTTTTTTCTACGCCTTACTCCTAAAGTCAACGCTAATTTCACGTTAGCATTTTAATGGGATACGACATTGACTTTAGCATTAGATCAAGCAGTGTTCTAAAAATGACAAATGGTTTGAATCTAAGTATACAATGTGTGTAATTCTTTTTGTTTTGTGTGAAGTTTTACAGTATACTCCATTGGGGTGTCAGCTTAAAGGAGCGTTTTGTTACAGCTGCAGCTGTTGTGGAAGCGCTATATAAATCAAGATGTATTGTATGTATTGTATTTAGGAACAACACATAGTTCCACGCTTGCTACATAGGCAACATGGTGCATTCAGGGTACTTTCAGAACATCAGGAACTTGGGAACGCAACATGCCGTTCTGCGAATGAATCCTTTTTTCTTCGATTAATAGTTTAGCCCTACTGTAAGAAATATTCCATCTTTTTGAGAGCAATCAATTCCACCCAGCTCGAAATCTGCCGGTGTTCAATGTGAACAATGTTCTTCAAGGTTTTAAGTTGTTTTCTTTGTTCTCCTGTAGGCTGGATGCATCACACGGTGGAGCAGCTTGGGGATAAAGGCACCAAGGAGAGCTATGCCATCCAGTGTCTGCAGAAGTCTCTAGAAGCAGACCCAAACTCTGGCCAGTCCTGGTATTTTCTTGGCAGGTGAGGAGAAAAAAAAGCTTTTAAACTCAAGTGTTGTCATGGTAACACAATCTTGCTTCAATACAATTACCTGTATGAAGTACCTCAATACCACACAGTGTTGTCAGAGCCATCACCTTATCCTGGGGGAGGTGTTTGTGTGTCCCAATGATCCTCGGAGCTAAGTTGACTGAGCCTTTATGCTTGTGGCTAATCTCACCTAACATTATACATGAAGTGTCTGTCAAAAAAAAGTAATGTACAATAGGTCTAATTTAGTGAGTTCTCATTTTTCATCACCAGAACATGAGTTTATCTGAAAGCGCAATTTAGTTCAAACGGCAAAGATCAATATTTGCATTTTCAAAGTATCCAAATTAATCAATTGCTTCTGTATTTTTCATGGGTTTTTTCCAACATATTATCGTCAGTCATCATCTTCCTCCATTTCCTCTTTCAGGTGCTACTCTAGTATCGGCAAAGTGCAGGATGCATTCATCTCCTATCGTCAATCCATCGATAAGTCTGAGGCCAGCGCTGACACCTGGTGCTCCATAGGGTGAGCAAGAAGAAACTACCTATACTGTCCTTGATGCAGAATTATTGCATCAGATTCATGAAAGGAAATTAGAAATGTCCCTTTCCCTTTTGTATTGAAGATGGCGAAGCAAGGGATTTCCTGACCTATTATTGTGCCTTCACACAATAACATGGTATCCCACATTCACATCATGACATTATGTCAGGATAGCCCTTCACAAGGCATCATCCTGCCAATTTTCGGACACATCTAAATCCAGAAAGAGTTGGCTTTGTCCCTCACATTTCATGTTGTTCCGTTCATACAGAAAAATACAAGAGGAAAGAAAAGTTGTACAAAAGGGATTTTACAAATCCATACTATTCATTATTCTGGGAATCAGCTTTTTCAGAAACATAGCACTAGTTTCACCATTTTGTGTTTGTCTTCAGGGTGCTCTACCAGCAGCAGAACCAGCCTATGGATGCACTGCAAGCCTACATCTGCGCTGTACAACTGGACCACAACCACGCCGCTGCCTGGATGGACCTGGGCACGCTGTATGAGAGCTGCGGACAGCCGCATGACGCCATCAAGTGCTACATCAATGCCACGCGCAGCAAGGCTTGTGTCAACACCGCCGCGCTCGCTCAACGCATCAAGCTGCTGCAGGTAGACTGTATTCCTTGAGTAAAAGCTGTACGCAACCCAGTTCTTGAGTCATTTGGTGAAAGCGAGTCGAAATCATTTTCATATCTGAGCATCAAGATATGAATCATCTCATCATTTTGTAATGATCAAGCATCTTCATTTCACAAAACATCTGTGATCTGTTCTCCCCAATTTGTGTTGTGTTGTCGGTTCCACACTAAAACGTGTGTCTTGACACAATTTCTCCTAGGCTCAATTGTGTAACCTACAGCCAGGTAGTCTGCAGAATAAGAGTAAAATGCTCCCTAGTATTGAGGAGGCTTGGAGCCTGCCCATCCCTGCTGAGCTCACGTCCAGGCAGGGGGCCTTGAACGCTGCACAGGCACAGCAGGTGAGAGATCCGGCTCCTACGAGAGACATCAGCCACTCAGAGAATCAGAATGAGTAGCGCTAATAGTCTACTTTGCATCTTGACATGGACAGAATGAGGTGTAGATTCAGAGGGGACGGTGAGGTGTTGATCTTTAAAGGGTCTGTCAGATGCAAAAATGATGACGGAGCGTGACAAGCATCTTATTATGGCCCACTGCACTCCATGTAAAGATGTACGAGTCTTGCATTGCAATTACTCTGCAAGACATAATATTCCCCATGCAATGTCATTATACTGCTCAGAAACAGACCCTTTTTTTTTTTTTTTTTTTTAAACACAATTTATTTTACCCAGCCACAAGACCCGACTCCATGTTACCACATTGATGCAATGTTATTGTTGCATCGTTCCACAAACACACTATGAAGACTCTGATTAAGACCTTAATCAATTGTTCTGATTAAGATTTAAGGTGGGAAACCAAGCTGTATTTTAATCAGAGTGTTGTCATACATCTTTATTTGTAAGCATGTAAATGTAGTTGGTGTATGCAGAGGATCCGTGTCTATTTTTCTCCCTTTCTCTTTTGAAAATAACTTCAGTGGACTTTTTGCCTTTTATTGCTTTTTTTTCGGGGTTTGCCTGCCAAAACGCATTTGGGCGTCATCACAAGCTGTTTTTCTGCTGGATTTGTAGGCTTGTAAGGGGGAGGGAGCCCAAAGCACCAGCAATCCCAGCGACCTACAGGCCAGTCCTGCCAAAAAGAAACGCACTGCCAGCCCAGCCAAAGTAATGCCAAGAGATGCACATGAGGGCCCAGTCCACACACAGTTTGCAGTTTGGGCGAATGAATATACTGACTTCCTCTTTTTCTTCCTTTGGTTGTGTGCAGAGTGTTGCAGACGCATGTGCAAACAGCGCCATTCAACATCCGGTCCACAGCTGGTACCTTACGCCGCAGAAGCTCCAGGTTGGAGAGATATGTGCTAAATCATTGTGCTTTCAATCCCAGAGGTCCTCAGTTGCCTGCTCTTAAATTAACCTGCACAACTTCTTGCCTCAAAACTGCAGTGTGTACATTTCTTCCTAAACATTTCTGTGTGCCCTGCGATTGGCTGGCAACCAGTTCAGGCTGTCCCTCGCCTACTGCCCGAAGACAGCTGGGATAGGCTCCAGCACCCTCCGCGACCCTAGTGAGGATCAAGCGGTTCGGAAAATGAATGAATGAATAATAATAATAATAATAATAATAATAATAATAATAATAATAATAATAATAATAATAATAATAATAATAATAATAATAATAATAATAATAATAATAATAATAATAATAATAATAATAATAATAATAATAATAATAATAATAATAATAATAATAATAATGCATTTTAATTATAAGGAGGACCCCCATATTATTGACCCTCACTGTTTATATTTTGGGTACAATCTCTGTTTGGACAATATACAGGGTGTCCATGAAGTCTCTTTACCATTTCAAAAATTTATTAAAAATGCAATTGATTCGTTACTCAGATTTGTTCTATTGTATTTAGTTTTTATTAAAGTTTTTTATCACACTGCCCAACGGTGAATGTGTGGTGTGGGATCATGTGCAATCGAATAATTGGACCATTTTTCTTCAACGAGACATCAATTTCTGCAAATGTTTACCTTGACCTTTTAACTGAATATGTGGCACCACAACTGAATGACCTTCAACCAACCATAATTTTTCAGCAAGATGGTGCACCACCACATTGGGGGCTGCATGTTCGTGGGTTCCTCAATTAAACATTTCCAGACCGGTGGATTGGAAGGGATGGGCCAATTCCTTGGCCGCCACATTCACCAGATATCACTCCCCTGGACTTCTTTTTATGGGGCTATGTTAAAGAACAAAGATGAGGGACATAGCACTTTACTGACCTAAAGCAAAGGATTACTGATGCCATTGCCACAATTGATGAGGCTATGCTACAGCGAACATGGCAAGAAATTGTGCAACTAATGGTGCCCATGTAGAAGTGTATTAAAAGAAAAAAACTTTAATAAATGCTGAATACAATAGAACAAATCTGAATAAAATATCTAATCAATTGCATTTTTTAATAATTTTTTGAAATGGTAAAGGGACTTTATGGATACCCTGTACAGACTTGGTCATGTGCAATATTATTTAAAAAGAATCAGTGTGTGCTACCTTCCACAGCAAAATTTTAATGAATTGAACGCAGTCATTTTAAGCACAAAAATTTTCACTCAAAGGACTTTTTTGTTAGCCTCTGACCTAGCCACACATTTCATATTAGAGATATGGGGAAATATAAATTTACCGAAGCTTGGTTGAATAAACAATCCTTTCACCCTTGGCACAAACGGGTTGATTGCTATCTGGTTGAGGCTTTTTGCATTGTATGCAAAGAAAATAATTTGGCTGAATACAATAGGCATGAAGATGCTAGAGTCCCATGCCAAGTCATCCAAGCACTTAACCTCTATGAGAGGAAAGGAGCAAACTCCCTCCAGAGAGTTTTTCAATCTGTCTGTTGTAAGATAGCCAGCAACTCACGAGCAGGAAGAAGAAGCAGCTAAAGGCAGCCAGCAAGCTGTTAATGTAAAGGAAGCAACAGCAGCTTACGCTAGCCAGCTATGTGCCAGTGCTGCTGCACACTTTTTATCCCAGCCCAGCTTCAATATCTCGTGGAGCTCGAGCTTAGGAGTTGACTGTTTCTGATCTCAATTTTGTTAATTCATTGTTGAGTTCTGATTGATAGTGTTTATTTTTCAAGTCTCTCTATCCCCATATTCCTACCATGGAATAATTAATTCATGTAAGAAAACAATGCAACCGATGTTCAAAAAAACAACTTGTTCGCCAATTTTTTTCACACCTGGACTTGGCCTGTTGTCTGTGGTGTCGTGTGAGTAGCCTATTTAAAATACAGCATTCTTACACCCTGCACACATTCCACATTTCCACGTTTGAGAAATTAACACAAATTCACAGATTTTTGTTGTTGTTGCCAATATGGCTGTGAAATAGGTATTATGTTGTCCTATTTGTTAATTTATTTATTTTTATGATTTTGAATAGGTCTTAAAGCCTGGATTTATAAAACGGATGAAGGGAATATTCTCAAATTTGTTTTGACATTTTCTTTTATTTATCTGTTTGTGCTTTCAAATCGCTTAAGAGTGAATGATAGTACACATTTTGGTTGGCTGAAAGACATTTTCTTGACCTGAATGGCTACTCTAGACTTGGGGACATCTGATCTATTGGCCATGTTGACAAAAGGTCCCCTAGTGGCAGTAAAAGAAAATTGCATGTTTACAATACAATCAAGAATATCTCATTTAATTTCATCTTCTAATATGATGTCTGTATAGATTTTGACATGAAAAGGGATAAAAATGTGGTCTATGCAGCTTCTGGAACACTTGCGAACCAACAGAGCCATCCTCAAGCCCTTCCAGGTGCAGATGCTGGATCAGCTGGAGAACCAGTTTTCACTCATGCAGCAGCATCAGCAGCAGGTACACATTTTGACTTTTGCAATATTAAAAAAAATACAGTGCACGTATTCAGAATTTCTCAGTCTTTCCATCTTGCCTTGTCAGCTGAGGCAGCAGGCAATGGCGGGTGCCCAGCTGCAGCCCAGCCTGCCTAATGGTCCTCAGGCCAAATCCCCCAACTGCCGTGAAGGCCTCCCCCATTCCTCCCCCCAGAACCATGCAGCCATCAGACCGCCGTGTGTTGTTCAGCCCACGGCCAACGGGTCATGCTCAAGTCCCTCATTTGGGCCGCTCGACACCAGGTCCCCAGCAGGGGACCACGCTGCGGTGTCAGGAGGTGGCAGCACAAGTAACGGAAACGTGCCTTACGCGCAGCAGAACTCTCTACCTCACAACTGCACAGGCGTCAGTCACCCAAGCACCAGCAGCGCGAGTCCCGCTCATCCAGACGAGACATGGAGGAGCCCACATAGCAACGCTAACACTCAGGTAAACCACCATTTTCTCTGTTGGGGCAGAGGGTACACTAGTCAATCCAAGTGAATATTATTTATAGATCACACTTCTCACTTAAAAGACCAATTTGGCCTTAACTGAACCCTACATAAGGCGAGGGAGGCAAGCAAAACCACCCTCTTGGGAAGAAACCTGAAGTAGGCCTTTCACGATAATTACTGTATCGACTTAACGTTCGATAAATAAAATGGACACAATTGTTTTTTTTTTTTTTCTGGACTTGATAAATTGTCATATACATGCCTTTTTTTTTAATTTTATTTTTTTTTATTTTTTTTACGTGCGTCATCTCATCAACATTCAGTCGCGTGTCTTTGGTTCCCTCTCCAGTCAGTTAACAAGTGATGAAGGTGACAGACGGAAACCCACTTCCGTCATTGCTTTATCCGTTTTTTTTTTGTTTGTTTTTTTTTCCATTCATTCCCCGGCAAAACGTCCTACGAGAAGTTTTGAAAGTGTTCAAACGAAAATCAAGACACCTCAAAGACACAAATTTCCTTCATTTGACCCCTCCACGAGGAGCAGTACACCAGCCGTGCCAACACTGATAAAACACCCCCTGGATATATTAATTACGGTCGAGGGCATGTACTGTACTTGTCCCTTGGTAAAAAACAAGCAACGAATTTGACAAAAGTCATAATTAAGATACCTAGACCTCCGCAGGGCTAATGATATGCTCGTAAGGTAAATTAACATGAATCATACTGATTTGCGCTCTGTTAATTTTATGTTGGTTAAATTAATGTATGTGTGTCAACTCCTCCCAGAATGTGCAAAGTGAAATGCATGACAGTTTAGCATGGTTGGTAGATCATCTTCCACATCTTTTTGCTTAGGCAATTGATTTTGTGTCTGTTGAATCAGGCCGTGAATGCTGATATGTGACATTGCATATAAGATATCCTTTATTTGTCCCACAAATAATATGGTATGGAGAGTCCTCTTGCTTTGACTGCAAGCATGTAACTTTCTGCGTACAGTCTTCTCTACCATGTGGTGAGGCTACTCCTCTTGGAATATGCGCCTTTAGAGGGGAAAAGACACTTGTTTTGTGTGTGTGTGTGTGTGTGTGTGTGTGTGTGTGTGTGTGTGTGTGTGTGTGTGTGTGTGTGTGTGTGTGTGTGTGTATATCGCATCCATGAAGGTATTATTCTTTGGTGTGTGCTGAACTGATCTAATGTGAGATATGGCGAGGTCTTACATAATGGTAGTTTGAACACGTCGAATTCCCAAAACCTCACTCGCAATTCAGGAATTGAAAAAGTCAAAAACAAATGTCATAAAAAGCAACCCAAGCCACTTCATATTTTCAGAACTCAAGGGAGATATTTGTTAAATTTTGCGGTTGATTAAGTGTGCTTCTTCTTTGTCCAGGGGCTTCACAAAGGTCCAGGTTCACATTCGGCAGGTCCCAATGGAGAACCCCCTTTCTCTTCCTCCTCCTCCTCCTCCTTCCCTCAGACCGCATTCTCTTCCTCGGCTATTCTCAATCAGGTGGGACATTCTTCTGGGCCCTGCACTGCCTCGTCCTCCGCCTCCTCCTTATCCCCCACCTCCCCCAGGTCCACCCCCAACCACTTGTCCTCGCCTCCCCACTCCACCACTACCTCAGGGCTCCACACCAAAGACAATGCGCCTTCCGGGGGTAACACGGGAGCAGGTGCCACTCTGCCGTTAGGTCCCGACACCACCACAGGGGTAATCCCAAGTCCCCCCAGTGCCACTCCCGCACAGGGATTGACTAATCACATCCAACTGCGGGTGACGGACAAACCTGGCTCTCCAGCCTCCGGTGCGCCTACTCTAGACAATCCTCCATTCTCAGCCTTGCTAAAGGGAAAAGCCAACAACACCACCACCACGAATGACGATAATAATAACTGTAGTAACCACGGAGGGCCTTTCTCAGAGAAAATCAACAATGTCCATGTGGATGCTGCCAATGCTGTTTCGGACCACGTCTTAGCATCCTCGCCAATGTCCACCACGACCACCACCACCACCACCACCACTACCGCTGTGCACTCCAGCAATAGCCTCTCCTGCCTTAAAAGCCAGACTGATAGTCAGGGGCCCACAGTGAATGGGAAGGAGGACTCTCGTAGCCCGCAAAAGGTGGGGACTTCTGAAGGGGCCCTTCACAGACACTTGGCCCCCGCTGGTCTGGCTCCCTGGACTTCTGTTTCCATTTATCCCAGCTCCAGCGATGTGCTCAAAGCGTGCAGGTATGATCCTCCCTATTTTTCCACTCCCATCTGTGGTTACACGTTTCGACCTGCACATGGCATCTAAAAAGACAGAAGTGACACTAGCCTGCACACACACAGAAATGCACACTATTTGATTTAAAAAAAAAAAAAAAAGAATAAAAATAAAACTTATTTACCTATTCTGAATATTTTGGAACAGTAATTGTACGTATATTAATAAATGGTTAGCCTATTAAACACATTTCTACTCATCATTTCTCGAGTTCCAAAACTAGATGAATACATCATTAAATACATTTATTTCACTATTTCAGGAATTCTGTCACTATCTGTTCATCCATATCAGTATTTCAATATTTATTTCAACAAGTTTTATTGTGATATTAATGTGATTCATGATTTCAGTGTTTATTTTATTTTGGCATGCATGTTTTGTCTGTGTGATGATGTACAGTGCTTGAATAAGTATTTGCTCCCTTCCTGATTTCTGTGTTCTTTGCATATTTATCACACGTACAAATATTTCAGTTCATCAAACCAATTTTGATATCACACAGAGACAACCCAAGGAAATACAAAATGCAGTTTCTAAATGCCAATTTAGTTTATTTAGACACACAAAAATTGCAAACCAACTTCTCCCAATGTGAAAAATTAATTGCCCCCTGAATCTAATAATGGGTTGTGCCACACTTGGCAGCAATGTTTGAAATCAAGCGTTTGTGATCATTGCTAATGAGTCTTTCACATTGCTGTGGGGGAATTTTGGCCCACTCATCGTCGCAGAATTTTTTTTTTTATCTATGCCATATTGGAGGGTTTTCAAGCATGAACTGATTGTCAGGTCACACCACACTTTGACCTGGCCTCTCCAAAAGTTTTTTTTTTTTTTTTAAGCCATTCAGAGGGGGACTTGCTGGTGTGTTTCAGATCATCCTGCTACATGATCCAAGAGCGCTTGCGTTTGAGGGCGCAAACTGATTGTTGGGCGTTCTTCTTCAGGATTTTCTGGTAGACAGCAGAGTTCATTGTTCTATGAATCACAGCAAGTTGTCCTAGTCCTGAGGAAGCAAAACAGCCACAGACCATCACACTGCCGCCACCAAGCTTCACTGTTGGCATAATGTTCTTTTTATCAAATGCTGTGCCATTTTTACCCCAGACGTAATGGGCCACATATCTCCCAAAACGTTCAATTTTTGACTAATCAGTCCACCGAATTTTTTCCCCAAAGTATTTAGGATCATCAAGATGTTTTTTGGCAAATGTGAGACGAGCCTTTGTTTTCTTTTTGGACGGCAGTGGTTTTTGCCTGGGAACTCTGCAATGGATGCCGTTTTTGGACAGTGTCTTTCTTATGGTAGAGTTGTGAACACAGTCCTGAACTGAGGCCAGCGAGGTCTGCAGTTTTTTGGGTGTTGTTGTAGGTTCTTTTACAACATCTTGGATGAGTTGTCGTCACACTCTTGGGAGTAATTTTAGCTGGTCGACCACTCCTGGGAATGTTTGCCACTGTTTTCAGTTTTATCTATTTGTGGATATTGGCTATGACACTGGTTTGCTGAAACCTCAGAGTCTTGGAAATGGCTTTGTAACCTTTTGCGGATTGATAGATTTCAATCACTTTTTTGCTACTTTCATTTTGAATTCATGTCAAGGCATGATGCGTTTATTTCTTTAGATCTTGGAGCCGACTTCACTTTGTCTGATAGATTCTGTTTGTGAGATTTCTTGATTCAACAAATGTGCCAGGGTGTTACCTGTGAAATTGAATTCAGCTTTTCCAAAACTGTCGTTAGTCTCAGTTACTTTGTCATTTAACAAGAAGGGAAGGCGGGCAATTTTTCCACAATGGGACATGTAGTTCTGGAATTTTTTTGGGTGCCTTAATAAATTAAATTCGCATTTAGAAACTGCATTTTGTATTTCCTTGGATAGTCCTTTCCACACACTTTACGGAAAAAAAAACATGCTGCTGTCCTCCAAGTGTCAAAGCCAGGGGAATTTCCACAAACAAGTTCGATTTCATTTCGCTGTGTCACAGTCCACTCAGCCTGATTCTCTTTGTATATATTTTTTTCTCCTGACACGGGATGGGGGTTTCAAAGATGTTTTGTGCAATTCGGGAGAAATGATGTTGGGTTTTTTTTTGTGCAGAAACCAACCAAATAGTTGCGCGTTCTTCTATTCAGGATTCCAGCAAAGGAGCTAGCTTACTAACCCTCGCTACTATGCCGCTGGCCCGATGCCGCTACCCTATGTAAACCTTGCTTCATCAGATTGACAAACAGTGTTTTGTTTTTTTACTTTATTTAACAAGCAATGTTGTGCTAATACTGTCACCAATCATACATAACTGGCCTCGAAGAAAAGTCGAGGATTATTTATATTATTTCTCGACGGACATTTGTACTTTGTAGCGATAACTTTTGACGCAGGTTTTGCCAGGGGGATTTGGACGGACAAATTGGGCTTTCGCCGTACTGGCGAATATGAAAAATATCGAGCACACCACTTCCCGTTTCATCTCGTAATTGGCAATATGGCAAATGGGGAGCTCAAATGATTGTACTGTATGTAAATTTTTGACTTTACTCTCCCGAAAAAGTAATAAATGCATTGTCTTCAAAAAATCCTTCTTGCATTATTTTGGCATTCAGCAAATAGAAATAACATTGATAATCCTAATTGATTTAGAACAGGAATTTCGTGGGGGGGGGGGGAGTGTCTTTTTACATAATACAATCAAACCTCGGTTTTCGAACGTCTCTGTTATCGAGCAAATCAGATTTCGACCAGAAATTTGAGATTTTTACGCCTCGGGTTACGACCGAAAACCAGTTTTCGACCAAACTGAGCAAACCCGAATACGCCACTCGACTCCTTTCGGCTTCCTTACACGAGGAAGCTCGTGTAACGTTCATTGTGAGCAGACATTCATTGTGAGCAGATGTGTTTATTAGCCCCTAATCAGGGGCTAATAAAAGAGTTTCGGATTTCGAACAAATCGCTTTTCGAACAGAATAGGAATAGATTATGGTCGAAAACCGAGGTATGACTGTATATGTAAACCTCATGTTTCAACTGTACATATAATTAAGGTTCACAAGTGTCCATACAGCCTCACATCATTGACTTTGTCATACCTTCACCATACTTTTTGACATTTGTCAACATTTATTGGCAAATTAATACATCAGGAATTAGAAATGTGACATAGCCACTCTGTTCTTCAAATTGGTGTTTGTGATGCTTAGCCAAGATCACCAAATGGTATCTCTCCTACATTTATGTTGTTTTTGGTTGCACACTCATGCAATTTCCTGTGTGAGCTAATCACCCAACTCACCATGCCTCAGAAACCTGGGCAAGAACGGTCTGTCGACAAGCAGCATAATCCTGGACAAGTGCCCGCCGCCACGACCCCCGAGCACACCCTCTCCTCCCCTGCCAAAGGACAAACTCAACCCACCGACACCCAGTATTTATGTGAGTCGAAGTCCCCATTGACAAAAACATAGCTTCAATGTTATGCCGTAATGTTGACCAAAAGAGTTCTTCAATAGCCTCCATGGAAAGGGTTCTTAAGTGGTGATTTAATCCTTATGCTTCCTCTCTGACACAGCTGGAAAACAAGAGGGATGCCTTCTATCCTCCTCTGCATCAGTTCTGCACCAACCCTGCCAACCCTGTGACTGTCATCAGGGGCCTGGCAGGAGCCCTCAAACTGGGTAAGAAACTACCTAATGGCTTTTTAAAAAATGTATTTAAATTTTCTAAATTGTTTTACTCTCTCCGTCATTTATTATCCTCATGGACACTGCAGTAATACTGTATGTCTGAAATGGCGTGCTGTGGTTGTATTTGACACATCTGGCAACAGTACCACCTGCTGGGAACAAATGTTACTGCATGTCCGAGTTAATCAAGGGGAGATGCTGTTCATGATCTTCCTCAGATTTGGGGTCTCAAACATTTTCTACTCAAGACACAATTTGGCTCCTGCACATGACCCAAACGTACGAAATTATAAAATTTACTGCCTTGAATTTGACAAATGCAGTACTTTATTTAAACTAATAGTAATGAATTACCAAGCAATGATTTTAGCCTTTTGCCAAGCTTACATTTTACTCAACCCATTAAAACCTGTTTTGGAAGCCCTTTTTTCCCATAACATAAGCTTGGGACTGATGACAGTGATTTAAAAGGAAGCCATGCTTCATGACATGAAAGGTGTAGATCATGTGTCAAACTGAAGGTTTGGGGAGCACATCCGGCCCGCCACGTAATTTTATGTGGCCCGTGAAAGCAAATCATGGGTCAACCTCCATGATCCTTGCTCGAATCTGTACCGAAATAACGTTGAGATTTTGCAATAAATTTGTTGCCCTGTTTATACTTACTTGAACAATAATTGACCAAACAATTATAGTTGACTGATTTCCAAACTAGTAAACCACCAATTAGTTGTGTCCAAGTAATAATATGAGGAGACGATCAAACAATTATTTGGTTTCGCTATCATCACGGCTGTCTGGGGGGGAGACGCAATTCCAAAGTGGCCTGTGACAAAATTGAGTTTGACACCCCTAGTGTAGATCATTCATACACTGAATGTGCATTGGAACATAAATTATGGGCTTTGTTATGATGACGTGAATTTCAGGCCTAAAACGCATCCTCATTGTCATCAGTATGCAGCCACACGGACTTGTGATGGTGAGTCAAAATGGAATGCTTCGTATAAGGGGTGGTTTCAAGAGAAAATAAAGGGAGGAACGGTTAAAGGGGTGTTGTCTAGACTTGGAGGCAAGTCTGGTAAGAGGTATTCCGTTTACATACACAGTTCACAGTAGTTTTTGTCAGGTCCACCGCATGACCACCTGTTTTGAACTATGACGGCTGCTTCATTTTTTTACGCCACTATTGTGTACATTTTATATGCAGAACAGTACAGGCTTAAGCAGAGCTGCCAACTGTTACGGATGGTCCGTATTTGGTTATGGAAATTAACACACTCTTCCCAATGATTTTACGGATATGTTAATCGTAAATGGGCTATGACTTAAATAGTGGTTTTCTACCTCAGGTCGTAGCTTTATACTGTTACCTCATTCACCTCCTAATGACGCAGCATCAGGAGCAACTGTATCTTGCTCTGACATGGTCGCAATGGCCGGGGATCGAATCATCAACCTCTGGGTTGGGAAACGATCACTCTACCACTGAGCCATGCCACACCCATGTAAGAAAACAAAAAAAGATTCACATTGCTCAAACATTATTGTGATCATTTTCACAACACGCAAATTGGAGACATGGCATACTGGTACTTCCGCTGGTCCACTCCAGTAAAGTTGTGCTCACACATGCGCAGTGGGAACCCATTGGACGAGTCTGATGTGAGCCGAAAACTAAAGCTCACGCCTAATCCTAATCACCACTAGCCTTAACAGATACATCTCAGCGATGAGGAACAAGGGGAGCGCCAGTTTCATCGCCACACTATAATGTATGCGCAGAAAACAACTGTGTACTTAGATCTTTGTCCAACATAGAATTTAAAAAACTTCACGGGGACTGCTGCTGTTGTTAAAAAAAAAAAAAAAAAAAAAGCATCGGCATGTGTGAATTGTTGGAATGTCAGTATGAAATAAATATTGTAATAATTTTGTGATTGATTTATTTTTTAGAATATTAGTATCCATTGATTTTAGTACGTAATTAAAAAAAATCATTTCATGTTAAACTCTATGGTTTAAAGCTAACAGACGCAGATATCAATGCTTGACTGTGCCTCCATGTTCCTTTCGTTCTGTATAGACTTGGGCCTTTTCTCCACCAAGACGCTTGTGGAGGCCAATCCCGACCATCTGGTGGAAGTGCGCACCCAGCTGGCCCAGCCCACGGATGAGAACTGGGACCCCAGTGGCAGCCACCTCAGGTCGCAACTGTATCTTGCTCTGACATGGTCGCAATGGCCGGGGATCGAATCATCAACCTCTGGGTTGGGAAACGATCACTCTACCACTGAGCCATGCCACACCCATGTAAGAAAACAAAAAAAGATTCACATTGCTCAAACATTATTGTGATCATTTTCACAACACGCAAATTGGAGACATGGCATACTGGTACTTCCGCTGGTCCACTCCAGTAAAGTTGTGCTCACACATGCGCAGTGGGAACCCATTGGACGAGTCTGATGTGAGCCGAAAACTAAAGCTCACGCCTAATCCTAATCACCACTAGCCTTAACAGATACATCTCAGCGATGAGGAACAAGGGGAGCGCCAGTTTCATCGCCACACTATAATGTATGCGCAGAAAACAACTGTGTACTTAGATCTTTGTCCAACATAGAATTTAAAAAACTTCACGGGGACTGCTGCTGTTGTTAAAAAAAAAAAAAAAAAAAAGCATCGGCATGTGTGAATTGTTGGAATGTCAGTATGAAATAAATATTGTAATAATTTTGTGATTGATTTATTTTTTAGAATATTAGTATCCATTGATTTTAGTACGTAATTAAAAAAAATCATTTCATGTTAAACTCTATGGTTTAAAGCTAACAGACGCAGATATCAATGCTTGACTGTGCCTCCATGTTCCTTTCGTTCTGTATAGACTTGGGCCTTTTCTCCACCAAGACGCTTGTGGAGGCCAATCCCGACCATCTGGTGGAAGTGCGCACCCAGCTGGCCCAGCCCACGGATGAGAACTGGGACCCCAGTGGCAGCCGCAAGATGTGGCGCTGTGAGAGCAGCCGCTCACACACCACGATCATCAAGTACGCCCAGTACCAGGCTTCATCATTCCAAGAGTCGCTACGGGTCAGTAGTAACACGGTCGTCCAAATTGTCTTCCATTTTCATTTCCTACCATTGGAAAGGCCACCTGTTGGGACACATACTTTTGTCCACAAAGTGTACGCTCTAGTTGACATTGATTTTCCGAAATAGGAGGAAAATGAAAAGAAGAAGGAGATGGAAGCAGAGGCAGCCTCATCTGACAGGTAGGTGTCTTCCTTTGCCCGCCTTAATGGGGTCAACCATTTTCTTGTTCCTGTTACTAACGCTGGTGTTCTTGTGTCAGTCGGCGGAGGAAATGTCCTTTCAAGCACATCAAGTTTGGCACCAACATAGACCTCTCGGATGAAAAGAAGTATGTGGAAAAATGAACATGTTAGATATTGTTTATTGTATCACACTGGAACACTGAGAATCTTGTTTTCAACTATGGCTCGGTTCACACTATGAGTCTTAATGGTCAATTTGGATTTTTGGGTGAAGTCCACTTTTTTTTTTCTTTTCATTCACATGTCACATCATTGCCTCACATAATAAATAAAGAGTCTGCATGGCTAAATTACTACTACCACCACGAAATGTGCACGAGGATAAATTAAAGTCAGAGATAACATCAATACTCATAACTTTCCAGATTAATGGACAATCAGTCAGTCTCCCTCCCAAGTGCTATCTCTTCTATATTTTTTCTCTATATTTTTTTTCCTTTTGGCATGTGCAGCCAATCAGATGACAGTGACAACTTGGCCCTGCACGGTTTCGTGCTCTGGAACCACCTCCAAGATGGTTCTGAAAAGCGTTCCATTGTAACCGCTCTGCCCCAAAAAAAGTAATGCAAAAGCAACCACTCAGGCCACAGGGCCGTTTCGGTGAGGAACCGGGCTCATGGAAAATCGCTATAAGTTGTCCATAGACGTGAATCTGAGTGTGAATGGTTGTTTGACTCTTTGTGTCATGTGATTGGCTGGCAACAGTCCAGGAAATGCCTCAGCTTTCACCCAGTGTCGCTAGGATAAGCTTCAGCTTGCCCATGACCCTAATTTGGAAAAGCCTGAAAGAGAATGGAATAAATATCACAGCACTTGAGATATAACACCCAAAAATTGTATTTCCATCAATTTTGTCAAATACGTGCCAGTATTGAAGAAATTAAAATGAGCTCAAGTAGCAACTATTTTTATTTATATAGTAGATAAAACATCAACAAAGAATTTCAGTTGACCTGTATTCACATTATTTAATTGCACCCTAAGTGGGCTTTCTTTAAGTTGCGTGTTGGAGTACACATATGCGAAGAGGGCGGCCCGGTCGTCCAGTGGTTTGTGCGTCGACCTCACTGTGCAGAGGTACCGGGTTCAATTCCAGCTCCAGCCTCCCTGTGTGGAGTTTCCATGTTCTCCCCGTGCCTGCGTAGGTTTTCTCCGGGTACTCCGCTTTCTTACCACATTCCAAAAACATGCATGACAGGCTGATTGAACACTCCAAATTGTCCCTAGGTGTGAGTGTGGATGGGTGTTCGTCTCTGTGTGCCCTGCGATTGACTGGCAACTGGTTCAGGGTGTCCCCCGTCTACTGCCCGAAGACGCCTGGGATAGGCTCCAGTACCCCCGCGACCCTTGTGAGGATAAAGCGGTTCAGAAAATGAATGGATGGATGTCAAGTCAAGTACAACTTTATTGCCAAATGCGAAGGGGTCCGATGGTATGCATTGTGGTTGTTCTTGCTATGCATTTGTAGTTTTCTGATTCTTTCTGTCATGTTCTCCTCGGTTTTAGATGGAAGCAGCAGCTCCAGGAGCTGACCAAGCTGCCGGCCTTTGCCCGGGTGGTATCGGCCGGCAACTTGCTTAGCCATGTGGGACACACCATCCTGGGCATGAACACGGTGCAGCTTTACATGAAGGTTCCGGGGAGCAGGACACCAGGTAAACATGGGACTAGGATAATAAATCATCACGTATAATTTTTGGTCACTTCTGCTAATAATAAGCGCTCGTGTGGTTATTTTAGGTCACCAAGAAAACAATAACTTCTGTTCTGTGAACATCAACATCGGCCCTGGCGACTGCGAGTGGTTTGCTGTGCCTGAACCATACTGGGGTGTCATCAACAGCTTCTGCGAAAGGTGCGTCAGAAGCTAATTTACTGCTTGCTCGAAGTTTGATTACAGTCTTCATGCTGACTTTTGGAGGATTCCATGACAGGAACAACATCAACTTCCTGATGGGCTCCTGGTGGCCGAACTTGGAAGACCTGTATGCGACCAACGTGCCTGTGTACCGCTTCATCCAGCGCCCCGGCGACCTGGTGTGGCTCAACACGGGCACTATCCACTGGGTGCAGGCTATTGGCTGGTGCAACAACATTGCGTGGAATGTGGGACCTCTCACAGGTGAGGGCAGCACTCTCAACAGGACTGGTTGATCCCAATTATGGTCGTGTTTTTGAAGCTGTAACGGAGATGTTTTATCTAATAATGTCGCCAGCCCATCAGTACAAGTTGGCAGTGGAGCGCTACGAGTGGAACAAACTGCAGAGCGTCAAGTCCATTGTTCCCATGATCCACCTCTCCTGGAACCTTGCGAGAAACATCAAAGTGTCCGACCACAAGCTCTTTGAGATGATCAAGTGAGAACCTGTCAAAAAACTTTCCTTTCCGTTTTAGCTCATGGTGATGTGATATTTACACGATTGTGGTGCATTGACTGCAGTGGCCTGTGGTGCTTGGAATTGATTCATTCCCAGGGGTTAAAATGTGCTGAAAATTATAACTCTTTAAACTATTGTGCTGTTATTTATCAGCTGACAGGTGGAACACTTTGAAGTATTACCATGCCAATGTGTCTTAATTTTTTTTTCCTCTCTTTTACAAAACTAAACTTTTTTAAAAATAATTTAAAGTAAAATTTTGGTTAAATCCTTCCCGGGCATAACATGGGACAGGAAGGAAAAAGTAAGTGAAATGAGCCCTTGGATTTAATAACTGGTTGACTCTCATTTGGCAGCATTAACCTCAACCAAACATTTCCAGGAGTTGCAAATCAGACAAGAACAATGAGGATGAATTTTGTTCCATTCCTCTTTGCAAAACTGTTGCAGTTCAGTAACATTGCCGGAATGTCTGGTGTGAATAGCTCTCTTGAGGTCATCCCACAGCATCACAAACGGGTTGAGGTCAGGACTTTGGCTTGGCCACTCCAGACAACTCATTTTCTTCTTCTGAAGCCATTCTGTTGCCTTGCTTCTGTGTTTTGGATCATTGTGCTGTTGCAACACACAACCTCTTTTGAACTTCTGCTGTTGGACTGATGGCTACGGTTTATACTGCAAAATATCTTGATAAATATGTAAACATATTTTTGTATTGATGGTTGCAAGCTGTCTAAGCCCTGAGGAAGGAAAGCATGCACACCCATTCCATGATGCTTCTATCACCATGCTTATCAGTTGGGATAAGGTTTTAATGTTGGTGAGCTATGCCAGTTTTCCTCCACACGTGGCGTTGTGCTGTGGAACCTCCAAGTGCTCTTTAGCAAACTTCATCTACAACATTTGAAGGATTGTTTTTTTTTTTTTTTTTGGGGGGCGGGGGGGGGGGGGACAGCAACGACTTAAATGGAAGATTTTGATGATCAAACAATATTTTATGATCAATTTATGCAGATGGTCCATGTATTTTTTCTTAATAGTCATTGTACGCACGGAGTGTTTATACAGTATATAATTCTGGTTGTCATATTGACAAATTTGAGTTTATAGAAGAGCTGGGTTCGAGGGGCCTTCTGGAAATTAAATTTTTTATTCTGGAATTCTGTTATTTATGAGTTTAATGTGGTCAATAAATATTTACTGTTAATGTATTTTAACTAAACTTCATTCACTACATTAATGAAATTAAATAATAGAGTAAAAGTAATTCAAAACTTAAATGTAATAAATGATTTCATGATAACAAAAATATGAAGCACTTTTTTGCTTATTCAATGCTGCAAATCCATTTTCGGCTGAATGTAAGCAGCTGAAGAAAAGTCTGAAATCATCAACGTTAAATCATCGCAACCACATTTTTAAGATTACTTGGGCTATTTGTAACATGAGCCAATGTGTCCATGTTAGGTATTGCTTGCTGCGGACTCTGAAGCAGTGTCAGATGCAGCGAGAACTTCTGTTGGCTGCAGGGAAGGAGCTAGTGTGGCACGGACGCACCCAGAACGAGCCTGCGCACTACTGCAGTATTTGTGAGGTAAACCACATGGGCCATGTTGTCTTTCATCCCCCACCTGCGGTGTCTGCTTGGTTCATAACTTGCGTCTCCTTTGTCCGCACAGGTGGAAGTATATGACTTGCTCTTCGTAACCAGCGAAAGCAACAGCAGGAAAACCTACGTGGTGCACTGCCAGGACTGTGCCCGCAGGGGGAGCCCCAACCTGGACAACTTTGTGGTGCTGGAGCAGTACAAGGTTGAAGAGCTCATGCAGGTCTATGACCATTTCACTCTGGTAAGTGTCTCTCACAGAGAGAGGTGCAAAAGCCCCTTTTCCTTTGTGCTCGCTTTCTCATTACAGTTTTTTTGAGGGGGAGCGAACCGTTCCTCAGAACTTGGACTGTGTGATATGACCAAATATCTCAATATTGCACAAACATAATATTAATCAGAATGCTGTGTTTAGACGAGTGGGGCTTCATAGAACATATTTGGGTTGACATGCCCTTTAAATCAAGGTAGCAGTGTAATACAATAGTTGGTCATAAATGTAAAACAAATGCAAAACAGTCAATTGTGGCAGTAAATGAGTGTGCTTACCTGTGCTGTGTGGCACAAACTTTGCTTGCCATTCATAATTTCTCAAAACCTTGCATCCCAGCACTGTGGTCAAACTTGGATCCTGAGTACTGCTTCTGTAGTCAAACCATGGAAACCGCAAAGCCCATGTTACATTAATCCTATCAGTCAACCCCAACAAGGAGGCATATTTTATCTGAGGGGAGACTGAGTGCAACAAGAAACGGAGCACTTGTGGCAAAGTGAAAATTGACAAGTATAAAAGTATAATACTGCAGCATACAGAGCTAAGGCCCAGCCACAGGGGCAGCTAATGTTTGCATGTGATATTTGTTGACATCAGAAGTCATGCTCAACAAAAGCAGCACCACCAAAAAACTTATTATGAGGTGGCTTGGAAAAAAATGTCTGCCCACTCAGGGATCTCCTCTACCCAAGGTTTGAAAGCTCCTGAGCTACATCATTATCAAAGCCACCGTTTTGTTGTATTCTCTTCTGCCTCTGAACACTTTCAACAGCACGCGTTGAGCATTCAAGTGATGAGTTACGGTTTTCTCTTCACAGGCGAGTCCCTTGCCTTCTTCGTCTTGATTATGATAAAGTTCTTATGGACATTGTTCAACCACAACGGTCTCTCCACGCATCTATTCATTGTCGTCATTTAGGAAGTAAGCCGTCAGTCCTCTTAAAGCACGCTCTGTAGCGTCCCCCAAGGCAGCTAGCTGTGCGTAAGCTGCGCGTCTATGCAATTGGCCTCCCCCCGGTGGACTGGAGGGGGAAGGCAGCTTCTCCTAAAGACTGTTCCACTGCTGGATTCCCAACATGGAGTCCGAGTGCTGTACATATTATAAGGTTTCCAAATCATCTGACTACTGACTCTTTTGTTCTTGATTCTTATTTTGTTCCATTTGCCATCAGCTAGCTGGTCTTTTTATACGTTAGTTCAAACAAAAGAACAAGTTTGTAATGTGAACAGTTGAGTGATGCAGTCTTTGCGACGTGTCCCTTTTTTAATCTCTAATTTTGCTGGAACAATGTTGATAAATCATTTGTAGACACAAAGGCCAGGTCTTCGAGAAAAAGGGTTGCACATAGAGTTCATTAGTGTGTTTTTTTTTCATGTTGATGTAAATGTACACTATTTATAAATGCATATTTATTGCTTGGAAATATTTGTTGATGGAATGCTTTCATTTTTTTTTCTCCAGAATACCTGCCATTACATTTAAAGGAGCCTTGTGATTTTTTTTTTTTGAAAAGCAGAGCTCCTAATATGTTTTGTATAGAAATAAAAGTGCTTACAGCATTGTGCAGAGACCTGATCTTCAATTGTTTTTGTTGTGTGAAGGATGTTTTATGCGTCGATAAATAAATTGTCTCTATTTATATTTGAGATTTTTTTTTTTTTTTTTTGGAGTTATAATTTGCAGGTGCAGCAAAAGTAGTGGTTGGCACATAAACCTCACTGTTGATATTCTGGGTTTGAATGAGTTTGACAGCTCTGATCTTAATGTTCTGTATCAGTGTGAATGTTTTTGTGTATTTGTTCCCTAAAATTGACTGGGGAGCAGTCCAGTGTTTTCACACTTCCGCTTACCCAAAAGTAAGCTGCGATAGGCTCCAGCAAACCCACAATGCTAATGAGGACAAGAGGTATTGAACATGAATGGATGGATGGAAACTTGATATTACCATGTGAGCAAGATGGTTTTCAAATGATACTGTATTCAAAATTTCCCATCATTAATCGATATATTTTGATTTAGCTATATACATTGCTCTCTCTCTCTCTCTCTCTCTCTCTCTCTCTCTCTCTCTCTCTCTCGACGTACAATATTGTAAAAAAATTCCAAAACTCTGGCTAAAAAAAGTCAGTAATAAGCCATACAAAGGACCAAATATATTTTAACATTCACTGACTTTTCATGTTGCCTTCAGACACATCTGAATTTGACATAAAAGAATTGAGATCTGATTAAAGTTCAGGGTTCACAAAAAGTGAAAAAGGGCCTCTTCCGAAAGTCGATTCTCCATACCTTTGTCTAACCTTTCCTTCATCTTTGGTGGACTATGTCATTGGGTCAAGGAGAGATGAAAAGGTGCTACCTGTTGAACACGGGAAAAGGACAGTAGCAGGACTCCACTTTTCCTAACTGACGTCATTGTGCGGCAGCGAGTATTGCTGATATATTAATGAAATGAAACAGGCACAGATGCTAATTGTTTTTAGGAAGGATCTGTGATGTTTGTCATTGATTTTGGAATAGCCCATTCTGAATTTGAATTTTGAATTTATTCGAACAGCCTCTTCACACACACACGCTATATACACATTTTCATATTAAAACATACTATTACAGTGTTTCCCAAACACGGGTATGCGTACCCCGAGGGGTATGTGGAAACAGTTAATCAATCATTCGTATCTCTGGCACAGCCGCACCACAAATCGAAATAGCCATGTGTCAACTTAAATGTCTCATGAAAGCTCAGATAACTGATGAAGAGAAAGTAGAACTCTTATAGTGGGTCTGAAAGTGATTCATGCTCCTGGTATTTAAAGTTTTTAAAGATGGTCTCATTCTGAAGTCCGGCAAATTTTGCTGGAAATTTCAGTCAGCCTCATGCAAATGACATGCAAATCCTCATGAAATGCTTCTGAGGTACATGCCGTTGCCCTGTTTTCAACAGTCTGGAGCCCAGGAGCATGCTGTGAAAAATCAAATCTCGGGAAGCAATACCCATTTTCTCATGTCTTTTGTTTGATTTTGATTTTCTTTTATTTGTATTCACCTTGGCCTGTGCAGTAGGCGGCTGTCTGGGCTGTGTTTTTGTTGCTCCAAAGGGCAATATAAATGTTATAACCTCCTAATATCCAGGAGATGAAAGGAGGAAGTCATACAAGTGACAGTTTGGAAAAGAGGAACAGAGAATATTTCCGACCTTGAAATCATGCAATACAGATGACATGAATGAGTCAGACAAATTCATAGATATGGAATCATATCATTTGATCAAATCTTATCCATAAAATGTGAATGTGTCCACACCCTAGCACCTAAATTCTTTAGAATTCTACAAAATCAACCTTCAACCTAACATTTATAAACTCGTTACAATCTTACGATTTAATATTTCAATTCTATGATTGGCTGGCTAGGCACCAGCTTACCAGTGAACCTATTGAGGAAAAGTGATCATGAAAATGGTTGGATCATTTCAACAAAAAAAGCCTCAGTTGTAGTAGTACTATGTGCCCCATTTATAACAAGGGTCCTCAACCATTTTTGAGCTACTGACCAGTTTTACATCAAGCGATATTTCAACTTTCCGTTGAGCTGGTCGGCAGTCATTCACATGGCACATTTAAAGATGAACTGCCAATCATATTTACATTCACACACTCCCTGAGTGGAAACTGAACCCAATCTCCCTGCACCCAAGTCAGGCTTCTTCGACATAAAGGTTTTGGTCTTCTCGGTCAGTGTTTTTCAACCCGTGTGCAGTGTGCCGCGAGACATTGTCAGGTGTGCCGCGGGAAAATATCCAATTTGTATGCCTGTGCGGTCTTTCGTCCAGAAAGTAATCATGTAGTACCCTCCCATACCGCTAGGGAGCAGTAACAGCTAGCCAACTGTTTTGTGTTTCGACGAGAGACAAGCGAATTTGTGATGCATGAATGCAGGACGACGGTGAAACAATAAATATGAAAGATGATAAAATACTGTTTTCTTTGCGTTCATTTGATTCCAATTCAAGCTGTTATAACATCATTCTTCAATGTTAAAAACGGTTATAGTAACAAAAAACACGTTAATTGTTAAAATAAGCGGGGGGGTTCACATTTTCAGCTAGTGGTGTGCCGCGAGATTTTTTTCAATGAAAGAAGTGTGCCTTGGCTCAGAAAAGTTTGAAAAACACTGTTCTAGGTTATAGGTTACGCTCAGGCAAACGACCCCAGAAATTAATATGACAAGCAGTCTTTATCTACTTCAGTTAGACTTGTTAACTTACGAAACACTTCGTCTTGCAATCTTTTTAGCGTTCACTACAACAGCTTCATAAACTTTTACCAGGCAAGTGTGGCGTCAACATCAGTAAGTCAGACGACAAGAATCACGCGAACAAAACCGTGGCTTGTTGGCTTCAACTGTTCATCTTTTGTGGAACGAAAATTCGTAAACTTACATTGTACTTTTTAATTATTCCTAGCCCGTTGACTAGAAAACGACCTGGCACCCAAGTATTATGTCTCCTTTCTGTACTATTTGACGGACAGAAAGTGGTTGAATCTGAATGCTTTTTAATCCAGATTGTATGTGTCCTGAGATGAGCTGGGGTCCCATATCGGAGTGTACCTTTCCTCCTCCAAAGTCAGCTCGAATTGGCTTACTGGCGACCCTAATGAGGACAAATGCTGTTGAAAATTGATCAATGGAGGCTACGTCCTGTGAATGATAATAAAGCAGCCTAGCACTCGCTGTGTTTTAATTGCATTACATTGTTTTAATCGGGCCACCATTTTGTATTTTTTTTTTCATCCAACAAGAAAAGTACAAATGAGGCATCATGTGTGTTATGTTATAAGAGCACCTGAGAGCAAATATGCATATTCGATTGACTGATTGATTTATAATTTCTTCACAGGAGCGTTGAGCGCCACATCCCACGCTTCCATTTCTCCATTGTGAGACGAATAAAGGTTTTCTTATTCTTTCTTTCGAAACATGAGGTGTGATTTTTGCGGACATGCATTGTTTAAACTGCGGTCATTGTGCTGCAGCTTAAAGAAAGGAAAAGCGTGAGACGGCTGGTTGCTCGACAAGCCCAGCAGGTGTCTGCCCCCCCATTTGACACTTAATTCATTAGCGCGCCTGCTAACAGGTGAGCTGACAGACTGACAGCTACCTTGCCTTTAATGGACATGTGATCCCTTTTGAATGTTCTCATTTTTTGTTTCTTTTAAGCATTTCCTCCATTATCATGAGACTCGAGAGAAGACGGATTGATCCCTTTTGAATGTTCTCATTTTTTGTTTCTTTTTAACATTTCCTCCATTACCATGAGACTCGAGAGAAGATGGATTTTTTTTTGTTCGTTTGAAGATTTTCAAGAACGTATCAGCCCAGAAGCTTGAAGGTTTCTGCCAGGGATGAACAAGCAGCCTGCAGCCAGTGGGCCATTTACAGCCCGCAAGGCGATTAGAAATAAAATGTAAACTTTTAACCCCGACAGAATCATTTATAATAAATTAATAAAAATATCTGGAATTACACAATTTCCAGAGATGTTGAAGGGCTTTTTTTCGTGTGTGTGTGTGTGTGTGTGTTTTTGCTCTCTTTCTGAAGAAAACAAGATAAATGCAGGCCGTAAAAAAAGCTATGCAGTCAAATCTCTCCCTTTTCGTCTGGGAAGTTAAGTGGTGTAGGCTACCTGCACTTGAAAGGTAAAGTGGGGGAAAATGCCCCCCCACCCCCATAACTTCCCCTCCTAGCCACTAGATGGAATTTTAATCTCAGCCATTTTCCCGGAACCGGGCAGCATTTTTCAACTTCGCTTAGCATTCATCTAATTTTACTGGTTGGTGGGAATCCGAAGGACTGATTGTGAGAAGTTGACACTAGCAATTAAACCTCTGTATTTTTTGAAAGGTTGTGCACACACAAACTTGGAGTAATTATTAGTAGTATAGTTATCAATTAGCTTGGGGAAAAAAAATGCAAAATGCGAAACTGAAACCTATATCTGTTGTATCACATTTGTGTTTCATTTGAAGTAAGAGCAATGTCAGAATTTGAAAATACATTTTTAATATTATGTAGAAATGGCTTGTGAGGTAAGGATTGTCTTCCCCATTAATTGCATTAATCAGTGCCGAAGAAGTAGCTCTTAATTTCAAAAAGATTGGTTACACCCATCCATCCATCCATTTTCCGATCTGGTTATCCTCACAAGGGTCACGGGGGGTGCTGGAGCCTATCCCAGCTGTCTTCGGGCAGTAGGCGGGGGACACCCTGAACCGGTTGCCAGCCAATCGCAGGGCACACAGACATGAACACCCTTCCGCACTCACACTCACACCTAGGGACAATTTCGAGTGTTCAATCAGCCTACCATGCATGTTTTTGGAATGTGGGAGGAAACCGGAGTACCCAGAGAAAACCCACCCGGGGAGAACATGCAAACTCCACACAGGGAGCCCGGAGCTGGAATTGAACCCGGTACTTCTGCACTGTGAGGTCGACGTGCTAACCACTGGTCCACCGGGACACCTTGGTTACACCCGGGATAGCTAAATGAGCATTCACACTCACATTCTCACCTTTGGACAATTTAAAAACTGCAATCAACTTAACGCGCATGTTTTGGAATGTGGAGGACAGACAAATACACATGCAGGAGGGGTCAAGCTTTGAACTCAGTACCTCTCAGCCGTTCGGCAGATATGTTATGAAAGTAATACAATATTTGCATCTTTTGATAGATTGACAAAATAAACATCAACA
>NW_017805498.1:183554-185364 GCF_001891065.2 Hippocampus comes | reverse complement strand
GCACAGGCACACATTTATCCATCTCAAGGTGTGTATTCCAGTTGCGTTAGTCACACATTTGACTCATGTGCTGTTTCTTCCCCTTCAATTTGTTTTCACTGTCAAAGTGCATGAGTCAGGCAGGATTTGGCCAGAAAGAAAAAAAAAACAAATTAAAAAAAACATGCGGTTTGATTTGAGAAGAGGAAATCCAAAGTTATCATTCTTCAGTTGCACGCCGTCAAGTGCTTCTTTTCATTTAGTTTTATTTTCTTCGGCCGAAGAAACCACAGTCGCAGTTGTGGAAGTGATGGATCGCATTGGAATGTGCGTCTGGATCCACCACTGTTACATACTCTGACTCATTCTTTGAAAGTGCATACTTGGGATCATTATTATGACAGGCTGTTTACTCCACAATTTAGTTGAATTTTTGAACAACTCAGCCTCCAGTTAAAGCATTTTATCATATAACACCTAGTCAATATTTTATACAAATTCACTTCTGGTTCAGCTCGCTATGTTCCTGATAACTGACTAATTCATTTACAAGTTCAACTTCTAGCCCCCAAATGCTTTTTGTTCCTGAAAGGCCACCATACCGGAGCATATTGGGAACCCTCAGAATTGGTGAGGTGACTGCAGGTTTTTGGGTTTGAATCTCGGCACAAACATCATTTAACACATACCCCCCGAGCTCGCGCGGCTTTTCTGCAGGTTCGCTCACGTTCCAAAAATACGCATGTTAGTTTCATGGATGACTCAATTATGCAGAAGTGTAAATGTGAGTGTGAATGCCTGTTTATCTATCCCTGCCCTGAAATTGGTTTGCAGCCAGTCCAGAGTGTTGCCTGCCTGGTTGTCCAAAGTCTGCTGGAAAAGGCTCCAGTTATCGAGAAAAAAAATGGATGAACTAGTGACACAGACCACAAAAAAGAAAGACGCTTGTGGAGTTAGTTCTTTAGTTACTCGCTGATCTGAAGTCTCACGGGATTTGCCGAAGCCAAGCAGCGGCGTGTGTCGCCGTCCTCACTGCCAACGTGTCTTCAAAGTGTCCCTCTCAATCACCCTCATTGTTAGTGTGTGTGTGCGGGTGTACGTGTGTGTGCCAATGAAGCGCGGACATCGGTACAAGTCACCCAAATTCCTTACGGATGAGTCCAAGAGCTGTTGGAGCTGTGAGTCACAGGAAGCATGGAGCTAGCTTGATGAACATCTTGTGATCTTCTGACATGCACACACGCACTCACAATAAAGCAAGAGAGAGGGAGAGAGATAATTTCGCTAAATTGTTAAAGAATGTTCACTTACTCCATTTATTTATTAATAGGTTTAATTTATAACCTACACTTTTTTTCGAATAACTTCTAAATAAACATTAACAGATATTATTTCTCTGTCAGACAGATCCTGGATTGTGTCGCCGTAATTGTAAAATGTGTTTGTAGCCACCATGTTTGTTTCTTTGGTTGCATTAAAAAAAGTTGATCAATGAACCCTTTCAGGGACAGTGCGGTTACTGCAGTGGACAGCTTATCATGTTATCAGTTTACAGGGTGCACGAAAGGGTTAAATAAAAAGAGCAATGTGTGATGTATTATATAAGGACATAATTAATAGTAATAAAAGACAATGAAATGAAAAAAGCAGATTCTATTTTAATTACTGCAGAAACTGAAGCAATGTGTTGCACGTGTGCTTTTTTAAGGGGCGTGGCTTAGTGAGCTTTCATTTACTTTTTTGCACATTATAGAGGACACGGTGTAGGACATAAAAAGAAAACAAAACACACACACCAAAAAAAATGGATGGAAAGATGTATACAAATATA
>NW_017805498.1:132133-183446 GCF_001891065.2 Hippocampus comes | reverse complement strand
ATATATTTGTATACATCTTTCCATCCATTTATATATTTTATTATATATTGATTTAATGATGCATCTGTAATAATGGGGCGGCTCAGTGGGCCAGTGGTTAGCGCATCGACCTCACAGTGCAGAGGTAGTTCGATTCCAGCTCCGGCCTTCCTGTGTGGAGTTTGCATGTTCTCCCCGTGCCTGCGAGGGTTTTCTCTGGGTACGCCGGTTTGCTCCCACATCCCCAAAACATGCATGGCAGGCTGATTGATCACTCCAAATTGTCCCGAGGTGTGAGTGTGAGCGCGGATGGTTGTTCGTCTCTGTGTGCCCTGCGATTGGCTGGCAACCGGTTCAGGGTGTCCCCCACCTACTGCCCAAAGACAGCTGGGATAGGCTCCAGCACTCCCCGCGCCCCTTTTTGAGGATAAAGCGGATCAGAAAATGGATGGATGGATGGATCTGTAATAATCACATCACGTGTTTTTTAGTGTCTGAATAGTTCCATTCGCAAGTTGAATTGATGCATTCTTTCGTTGAGCAAATGTGAGTCATGTGATGAAAATATGCAGAAGGAAATGTTTTCATTGATTGTGGTATTTGTGGTCCGTCGCTTGAAATATCGCTGTCTTTTCATTTTGAAATTCCCTCGTGCTTCATTTTTCATCTTCATAACATTAGGAAGTCTGTGGCTGTTTGTCGTACAGCCATTCAGCTGCCTGCCAAGGGTTGCTTTCAGTTTTGGGGGAGAATGTTGATCATTGATGGGTGTTTTTAAATTTTTGCACTGTTTTTAATTTCTTTTGGTATTTTGACAAATTTTCTATCTTCGCCTCCACAGCACCTCAAAAAACATAACACTGCATACCAATTACATCCGCATCCTTTGCATAATAGCGACCTGCTTTTATATGGGAAGGCAAATTTGTCGAACTCATGCCTTTTGGCCAAAAATAAATGAATGCAAAAAAATAAATCAATTACATGAATAAATAACACATCGTCAAGATAAATGCAACATTTGTTTGTGCTCCAATTTTTCATACACTGAACTAAACCAATGTAAGACTTTTTGTTCATGCTCAAAAGGAACATTTCTCTCAAATATTATTCACAAATCTTTCTCAATGTGTGTCAGTGAAAATTTCTCCTTGGTGGACATAATCCATCCACATCACGCCTGCGGCATAGCAACATGATGACCAAAGGTGGGCACGTCAGTAAATGTTACCGGTCCGTCATTCGCCAGCAGTCATGCCACTAATCTGGCATCGTCAGTAGGTCATTATTTCTTGCCGAATCAAAACTGTAAACGATAGTTTACTTTCATCATTGCTAAATTACAGTACGTTACCGCTATTTTAGGACCGTTAGACACTCCATCAGACCGTCATTATTTTAACCGCGCTTCCAAACATGGCTAATTGACAGTTGGTCAGATTTTTTTTTTTTTTATTGTGAAAAAAAAAATCTGACGGTCCCATCAGATCCTTCTTTTATTTCCCTTCTTTGGTGGCAGTGGCGTGTCGATGACGGCCAATCGGCATTGAGAAAGTACTACTTACTATGTCACACACCAGTTGACATGGTCTTATATACTCAGCACAAGATTTTGCTTGCCGGGGAATTACTTATATCCACATGTACAAATTCTGCACCAGTAATAAACCGCCAATTTATAGTGGGTAGAGCTGTCACAACAGAGATGTGGCTATATTCCTTGGCGTCACAGGTTCAAGTACCACCCAGGAACCTTTTTTTTTCCTTATGTCTTTCATGTTATGCAGCTAAACAATTGCAATGTAGCTCATATCAAATCTGTAGAGAGGAAACAATAAAAATGTCACTGGACTGACATTGGGATAACAAAGTTCTGTCTCCTCTGGATGCATCCATTTACAGTAAGCCCACTCTCTCTAACTTTTTCCGCAAAACATCTCTAAAAAGTTATTTCTACTTATTATTATTACTTATTACTTTCATATCTCAGCACACATGGCCGAACAATCTTTTTTTTTTTTTTTTTTATCATACCATTCACTCTCAGGATTTCATGCAATAACATGCAGGAATATGCCAAACTTACTCACCCCTCTCATAAAGCTAGCAGGAACAATTTTAATTTAAGAGCAGTATTTAGAATTGGGAAAAATTCAGAGATTCTTGTGTTATTTGTGCTTCTTAGATAGTATTTGAATGAATGAGCCGACAATTGGCCATATGCAAAATGGCTTTGGTAAAAGTGATTAATCAGATTGGCTGTTAACTTGTGAATTACTGCAATAGATTGGATGGGGGGGGGGGCGCATTATCTAGTATGTTAAGCAGATTTGTTCCTGTGTGCATTTTGAATGTGTTGAACAAGGTTAGTGTATACAGTATGCACATTTTATTTCATGAAACCCTGATTGTGGATAGTAAGATAAACAGTGACGTCTCATCCAAGGCTGACTCAACAAGCTCTGATATTTGAGGCTACACACATGTTCACACACACGTTGTATTATTATTATTATTATTATTGTTATTGCTATCTCTCAGTGAGTCATCTTGCATGTCTATGCATGACAGAAAATAGATGGATGAATAAATGTAGAGATAGATGGCGGCAAGGTATACTGAATGAATTAGCCAGCAGTGTAAGTACAAAAAAAATATGGTGAAAGCCTCCTGAAGAAATGTTACAAAACTAAATATTGTTTCGTTGTAGCACTGTATACGAATGTAATACGACAAAGGCAGTACAGAACATTGACATGAATGGGTGAATGGGCGACAGTCTCCTGGAGGTGAGCCACATGGTGGCAGTGACATACTGTGCGCTCACATGGCTCACGAATGCACGTTTCCAAGTGTTCCAAATGGCAACCGTCACCCATGTCCTTCTAAAATTGTTCCTGAGTCACTCATTCATTCATCAGACTCATGTTGCTCATTTGAACCAGTGGTGAAATGAGCCCACTGCGTTTTTTTGGGGGTTTTTTGGCCAACATGTTTGTGTAGTTGAGAACGTGGCACCGGCGGTAACGGCAGCAAAGTAGGGGAAAGGTCACCATGAGGCATAATGAAGATGATGACTAGGATCTGACTCACAAGTATATTTAAATTAAAAAATAAATAAAAGCTGCGGACATGAGCCAGTAACGGAAACGTGCCGGGCAGGTGCTGCTGTGGCCGGACTGCCAGGGAAACTCCACTCCTCTTGACTCCACACTGACTCTTGATTACATACTACAGTGTGATATGTCACTATTAGAATCATATTTGGTTATCTAGTTTTTTTTTTATCTGGCATTGCAGGAAACTGTGGTACTTTCCCCCCGCCTGTCTCTATGGGCGGTCCAGACATAGATAAACAAGATCCACAATTTAAAAACGAGAAGGCACAATTAGCCTATACACCCACACCAAGATAATGTTCTGTCCAACCATTCTCCGAACTGCTTAGCCTCACTAGGGTCACGGGTGTGCTGGAGCCTATCGCAGCGATCATGAAAAAAAATATATAGAAGAAGGGATATGTGATGAATTTGTTGTAAAAATGTTGGCGCACCACAGTCATGCACGGTTTTCAAGTTTTTTTTTTTTTGTGACTTTGTGTAATAAAAGCATGAGATGTCTGTAAAATGTGTAAATAACAAGAGCCAAGAACTCTGTGGTAGACCAGCATACTCACAGTATGGCTAGTGAGAAGGGACATATTACAACGGGGTCAACAACTTAGAGAGCCATTTGCACCCGTTCCACATAGAAAAGAAAACACAGCAGCCACAAACAGTTTTGACATCTTAAATGAAGTTTTTTTCTTTCCTCACTTTTTATTTGAATTTACAGCAGACATTGCCGATTAGCGATCGAGGTGGCCATTTCGAAGTGACATGGCAACACATCCGCCATATTGGATGTAGCCATTTTAGCCACAAAATCAACTAACTATATATGTAAATTTGTGTTGGAGTGGCCTACATATTCAAAAGTAATGGTTCAGTCCTAACCCATGAGTTCTGACTTGACGATACGCCTCCAAGGAGCAAATGAATGAGGCGTCTTCATAGATCACTTCACTTTGGCAACATCCAATGCGGCTTTGACATACAAAGTGGGGTCGAAGTATGTATTGTAAGAGTTGTCTTTGATAATGCTACCGGTGGTTGTCGTAAAGGGCGCCATTTACAAAATGAGACTATTGACCATTTGGATCAGTTTCTGTGTGAATACATTATAGGATCATCAAACACATGAAGCAATGTTAGTACTGTCTGGAGGGCATACCTGTCAACTCATACGGTTTAGCCATAGTTCATACGGATTTTGTGGTGAATCTTACGTATATGGCCATATCGCACAAATCATACGGATTCTGAAAATTTCCGTTTTGTTTTTTTTTTCCCCCCTAATAGGTAGTTCCGTTTGCTTTTGCCCAGAATGGTGCTAGTCTACTCGAATGCTTTCATTTCCGGTAACTTTCCAGTAAATCACGTGGTTCCTAGTTGAAAACAGCAGAGTATTCATTGCATACTTCGGGAGTGTACAAGCAAGTTCTACAAGGAAACAAATATATCTTTCATATTTCGTGTTTTTTTTTTCTGCCGTTATTTTGACATATAAAATGCTTTGGTATGTTATAAGGATTTTTTGCTCTTTATAAGGATTTTTTTGGTAGTTTATACAGGTTGGCGCTCCGAAAAGTTGACAGGTATGGGAGGGTAATATTAATAAATGACCCCCCCCCCCCCATGCATTTTATGTGCTCCCCTGAAGGCCAACTTCCAGCGACGGGTCTGCACTTTCCACCTATCATGGAGCGGCTAAGCCTTGTGTGATCTGTCGTCTACTTCTGACAGATGTTGTTTGGTCGTCAGGGTTTAGCCAGACCCTCACCGCTGACCTGTTGTTGTCCTCTCTGACGCACGTGTTGCACAACATTTTCCTCACTCATGGTGGCGTGACATCATCAGGAGCTACCCGTGATGCACTCTCCAACAACCACAGTGTTTTGTGTAAATAAACAACACACATGCACACGCAAGAATCCTGTTCAGCTCATGTCTCGCTCTATCTACATGGGCACCTGTCACACGTGACGTCACCTGGGAGTCAGGTACATGCATCCGTGTGTGTGTGTGTGTGTGTGTGTGTGTGTGTGTGTGAGTGTGTGTGTGTGTGTATATGCACTGGCTGTGGTCTGTTTGCATAATCAGCACAGCAGCACACCTTTGTCACAAAGTAAACTTTCCACTGACCTCACACAAAAAAGCTTGTCCGGAACATGGTCCACTTTTTATTTGAGAGAGGTGAGAGCTTTTATTTTTATCAGTGTATGTATTACATAAACATTAAAGGGGAAGTCAAACCCCAAATTTTCTTTATAATATGTTCTATGCACCCAAAACTAATCTAAACACAGCATTCAGATTAATATAGCGTTTGTGGAATATTAATTAAGCAGCAAAATCCACAGGTTTTTACACATCTCAGGGGGCGGCCATTTTGACACTCGCTGTCGACTGAAAATGACATCACAGATGCTCATGGCTCATGTAGACCAAACGCAGTTCACTTGTTTTTTTTTTAGTTTGGTCATGGGATGTTCGCAAAGAAAGAACATTGGAAAGAAAAATGGAAAGAAATTTGACCTTCCCTTTACGGAAGACCATTTAGAATCTTCAAGGAACCTGAGGTAGGTTTTCATAAATGGCAAAGAAAATGTCAGCTTTCTTACTGACCCTAACGGAGTTGTAACACCACAGATAATTTAGAGTTTTCCGTGAATCTGTGCCGTAAATGTTTTTTGTCAACATCAATATACTGTCGGGTATAGTATAGGTGTCCTGATGGGGAATATACCACTGACCTAGTTTATGTACATTCGTACACACCAAAGACAAGGCCTCTGTTAACCATCCTGAAATTTTTGTAATTTACTAGTGAAAGAAACTAAGGTGATTTGTGAAGATCAAAGATAATTTTGAGTTTTCAATGAACCTAAAATGCCAAAGTGGTTTCATAAGTGTTCAGATTTCACTGAATTTAATGTTGCCTACCTGTGACTAGCTGGCAACCAGTTCAGGGTGTCCCCCGTCTATGACCCGAAGACAGCTGGGATAGGCTCCAGCACACCCGCAACCCTTGTGAGGATAAAGCGGATTAGAAAATGGATGGATGGATATGACCTACGCGCTTTGGTGAATATTGAAGAAAAATATATCAATATCCGTAAAGTTTCATTATCATTTCACACAATGGAAATATCTCCATTGTGAGACAAATAAAGGTTTTCTTATCTTTTCTTATCAGATTTCTACATTTGATCCATATGGAAGTGGCATTTTGAGAGCTTGAATAAAATCACTTTTGAAACCAGTGAATAAATCTGAAACTGCTGCCCTTGTATTTCCGTGTTTACAACGCATAGAAGGCTTCAGCGAACCGAACAGGTGCTCGGTATAGCTTCTGTTTTCGTAAACACAAAAGACAATTTCGAGTTCAATGAAACGACCGCACATATTTTTCACATTCAATCAACCCAGCATACAAGTTTTCCAAAACATCACATTTGGGCCTCAAGGATGCTAAGGTCCTTCTTTTCTTAAACAGACAATGTGGTCTTCAATGTATGTTTGTAAACATCAAAGAAAATTTCCAATATATTATGAACCGAACATACGTGTTACCGTGACTACTGAAACAATTGCATGCTTCAGTGAACCAAAGAGGTTGTTTTGTTTAAAATCAAAGACCATTTAGTCATCGGTGAACAGAATTTTTGTTTTGTTTTTCGTGAAGACAATTATGTACCTTAGGTTTGCTCAAGACAACTGCAATGAAGCTATCATACATATTTTCTTAAAATATGACGTCAATTAATGCTTTAATGAATACACCATATGTGTTTACGTAAACAGACAATTAATAGTTCAGTGGAGCTAACATACGTGTGTGTGCGTGCGTGCGTGCGTGCGTATGTGTGTGTGTGTGTGCGTGCGTGCATGCGTGCGTGCGTGCGTGCGTGCGTGCGTATGTGTGTGTGTGTGTGCGCGTGCGTGTATGTGTGTGTAAAAATCGGACAGTTTTGGGCTTCATGGAATAAGACATTCATGCTTTAGTTAGCATAAAATAGAACGGATGTGTTATCTTTCACCCTGAAGACAACTCAGTTTCCAAAGAAACTGACGTGCGTTTTCGTTAACTTCACAAAACTGTGTCACAGTTTTCCATAAACACAGCTTTCAATTTAGAATACTGCCCATGTTTCCAGGTAAACAGACCTTATGGTATCACAATCAACGTATCAATGCCCTCATTGTACATTAACTATTTGAGTGCTCTGTTTGTGTGCTTTCCAATGAAGGCCGCACTCAAGTTCACCCGGTGGACGTCGACGGCTCGTCGCTTGTTTGCCCGTGCGATGCAACAGAGAGCCATCTGTTGCCGCCCTATGAATGATCATCAGGTCAGACGACAGCTAAATATAGTCGGCGCAAATTAAATTCAAATGACTCAGTCGCTCAATGACCGCGACGGGTGACTGATTTCCCCCCCTTAACCACGGCACACCGCTCCATCGGCCTGCGGCCCGTCAGCAAACAAGCGGGAGTCACTTGTTCCACTCTGGGTCGCCTTGTGAACTGTTTGAGGAAGGAAGTCAGGCGGGGGAGTGAAAGGGAGAGAGAGAGAGAGAGAGAGAGAGAGAGAGAGAGAGAGAGAGAGAGAGAGAGAGAGAGAGAGTGTCTAAATCAGTTGGCAAGCGAGAGGAAGCGCTGTCATGTCCAGGAGGAAGTGTGACTCAGTGCTCGTACATTCTTGGTGGCTGATTCAGCGCAGTGCAGGAAGTGGGAAACGCTTACTCCTGGGCTTTAACAGCGCAGGGGAAAGAAGCTCGTCTGTAGCGGTAGCGGTGTAACCGTAAAATCAGTCTTGGGCAAACAAGAAAAAGCAGAACGCTGGCGCTGGCACGCATTTGGTAACAGTATGCAACTGTGTGCAATAAAATAAAATACAGCACGCTCAACAGGGACATTGATTATTAAATGTATTCATGCGTGCAGTAGTGATGGATGTATCGATTCCATGGTATCGGTATAGCGATGCTCTCACAAGCATCGAATGGGTAGCATATTTGCTCGTCAAGTATCAATACAAAGGGAGCATTTGGAAATGTGCTCAGAGCGAGCTCTGCGCCACTCGGATCGTTTAAGAAACCAGCAGAAGTGGATTTTTAGTAACAACATAGCGGCTTGCGAAACATGCAATAGAACACGGTATCAATTACATCGAGTCAAAATTGTCTGGAATTGCCCGATCACATTAATTGCTACAGTTTTGCTTATGCAACTTGGCTTGCTTTGACCAACCAATAAGAAGATTAAATATGCACAATATTTACATCGGTGACACATGTTAAATGTTATGGGTTAAAGAAACAGTGCCATTACTAATATAGTTTAAGTTACATCGGTCAGCACCGCTGATCCTGAAGGCCATAGACAGGTTAAATTGCCACTTTCTGTCTGAAATATGAGTGAAAAAAAAAATGTCAAAGTCCAATATCCTCATACATGTACTCGAAACAGTGCACCTAAGAGAAAAATTATCAACTAAAGAGAATAGACCCTTTACAACAGTGGTTCGTAACCTGGGTTCGATCGAACCCCAGGAGTTCGGTGAATCAGTCTCAGGGGTTCAACGGAGCCTCTCTGCCATAGAGTTTAAGACACACCCAATTCAACGTGTCAGTTAGTTATGACACAGCCGCTTGGTGATCACTGGCTGGTTCATTTTATGCATGATTAAAAAAACCTACACTTTATATTTATACTAATTGTGTTTACTTTTTTCAGTTTTTTAATGTCTTGAATTTGTAAAAAAATCATATTTTTATTTTTCAGGAGGAATGAAGGGTTCGGTGAATGGGCACATGGACTGTTTGGGTTCGGTACCTCTAACAAGGTTCAGAACCATTGCTTTAGAACAATTATGGTGGTACAAGTTTGCAATGTTCTTAATTTACAGGTACAGCAAATAAATGTTCCACACTGAATTGGGTTGAAGTGGAGTGAAATTAATCTGTTGCAGCGCCTCTAAATCCCCCAATTTCTGTCAAGTTTTAAATGAAGAAAAATACCACTGTAATGGAAAATATACTGTACATTTAAAAAGATCATAAAAACTCACTGATGTAATAACTTATATCTGAGACAACGTAGAGATATGAACTGTTTTTAAAGTGTAAATAAGCCATATGTCACACACACACACACACACACACACACACACACACACACACACACACACACACACACACACACACACACATACTAAAGTATTTGTCTATTATTGCATCAGTTCATTTTTAGCCGGCTCTCTCCTTCTTGCCAGTGCTTTAATTTCATCAGTAGCAGGATCAGCATTGCAAATGGGAATTTGCTCTCAATTGCCTTACCTACATCAATGAAGGTTAATAAAATAAATGAAAATGAATAAATAAATAAATAATGTAAGTCAGTGCTTCTGACAGCCCAATAGAGAAGGCATCGCTGGGCCCAGACGGACCACCCACTAGCGTGTGCGCTCATGAATGAAAGCAACTCGGTTAGGAAGTGAGAAGTGAGAGCAAAAACGTTGCGCCAAAAGATGGGCATCTCGCAGAAGTGGGAGGGCAGAAGGGATAAATGCTCCTCCAGATCTTCCTCTTTTTCCGATTACCCCTTCCCCTCACCCGCCGCTTCTCGCAATTCACAATTTAACCTTTTCCTTTCCGTCACATGCTTATCAAAGAACGTAAAAATGGAGAAACAGCTTTAATCTTATCGCTGTTTTACAGCCCCTCTAGTCAGGTTGGTTTGCACCGCATGGATTTATTTAATAACCTGGATTGCCACTGACCTCTCGAGGCCAAAGCCACGGAAACAGAAAATAACGCAAAAACGCTGCCGACTAATCATTGTATTCGAGTGATGCACACTAAGCGTGTGGCAATGCAAGATGGCCGCCGGTGGCTTTTCCTCTCACAACGGCCAGTAGGCGGCATTAGCAGCCTGGATTTTATAAATCCGTGGTATGCACGCTGCAAAAATCTAAGCGACATTAAATATCGCAAATCAGGGCAAAATTTATCTTTTCTCTCTAAGAGCATCTCAGTTTCTTCTAGCTGTTTTTGCCCCTTGAAAATCTTAATATGGAATGATAACAAATAAAATGAGGTTCACTTCACTGAAAGCTGAATTGTCTTTGACATTTACAAATACATCAATTCTATATTCATCAAAGCCTTTGTCTTTGAGGTTGACAAAAATGTGCATTATACAATACAGTACAACCCAATACATATTTATTTTTATATAGCGCTTTCACAACAGCTTCAGCTGTAACAAAGCGCTTTACAGAACAGTAAACATAAAATAACAAAATAATATAACACAACACATAACATAAGACACAGAGAGGTGTACTGCATTCTAAGGCACATTGAATAGAAGCTTCAATTGTGGGTGCAGTTGCACTGTGCTAAAGGGAATACAATACAATACAATACAGCTTTATTTATATAGCGCCTTCACAACTGCTGCAGCTGTAACAAAGCCATGAGAACATGAAACACATAAATACAAATGGCAGTACAAAACAATAAATGAAAGACAAAAGTTATGAAGACAATTGATTCAACAAAAAGGCACACAAACTTCATGGGCTCACATCCACAAGGGGCTAAATATCTTGCTTGACTCCTTCTTCCTTCGTTTAGCCAGTAGTTAACGATGCTTTTGGTATTATCTTCGTTTCATTATGGCTGCGCAGAGCTCACAAAATTGTTGTCTGTCTGAGTGTATGTTGGCGAATGCACATGTCAAATAGTGTCGGGCAGAACCCTTTTGGGTTACAATTGATTCCTGATAATAATCACCACTAGATGGCAAAGGAATACTAACAGGGAAACAACTCCATGGGGAATATCAAGAGACTGAAACTGCTTGTATAAGGCACATTGGGTTATAGGGCGCACTGTTGGCTTTTGAGAAAATTGGCTGCTTTTAGGTGCACCTTATAGTGCGGAAAATACGTTTGTTTGTTTATTTGTTTTTTACTGAAATCACTGTAACCGAGACTGAATGTACTTCTGATCGTGTTTTGGTCAAAAGCCTTGCTGGCCCTGACAACTCACCAATGATTGCACCACCCTCAATGTTAGGCTGTTGTGCTAACAGGATCTGTTTTCCCCATTTTAACACTCACGGAACTTTCATGGTCACTCGCTGTGTCCTTCTGACACAACAGCCAACTGCTTATCACCACTTTCCATTCAGCTTCTTCGTCTTCATCGGCAATGATGCAACGTCAGGAAGTGCTGTCCTTTGTGAATGAAGAATTTACACTGTGTGTGTGTGTGTGTGTGTGTGTGTGTGTGTGTGTGTGTGTGTGTGTGTGTGTGTGTGTGTGTGTGTGACAGGTTTCCACATGAAAGTAAGGCAAATGTGGAAACTGGAAAAAGTGTGCTCAGCTTATTAGTGGACGCACACACACATACACACATACAGACACTTGCGCACATCACTCTCACTGTTTCGGTGTCTTTATACAAAAAGCGTGTTGCATTGTCCACACTGTTGCTAGGTGACAAATTCAAAACCAAAGAGACACACACACATACACACACACACACACACAAATACACACACGCGCGCGCGCGCACACTAGCACGGGCACACATAAAGACGGTGCTGCACACCTCGTTTGGTTTGGAAGCTCTCAAAGAAAAGGTGAGGGTTAAAGTGAAGCAATGGCGACGATATAAAAGGGAGTGCTTTGGTCCTCACAGCGTGAATGACCTCAACCAAACATTACGAAAAAGAAATGGAAATGGATGTTTAACATGTTCCAAAATAAAAAACATTCTTGAATTGAAACGGTTCTTTGCCGTAAAATGGTTGTGTCAGAGGACATGTTAGCAAATTAGCTTGCTCAGAGGCTGACGTGTAATGGGCCATGTTTTTGTTGACTTGTTTTTAGCTAGATGCTGAACCACACAATGTTTGGGCCACACACAATAGGAAAACAAAAATAGTTAAATTGCGAAAGAAAGACACAATGTTCCGAGGATTTGAAAACAGCCAATCACGTTTTTTCACAGGAAAAAGTTACATTCTTTAAATCAAGTAATTGGCATGCTAACATTAGCTAAATGCTATGAAAGATTAAGGCAACACTGAAAAAAAAACCTGTCAAATACAGAGACTACAGAAGACTCTCCTCAGAACATTTTTGCTGATTATAACATATTATGCCAAAAAACTACTTTTTTTTCCCCCATAAATTATGAATTTTGTTGTATTTGACTGTGATTTTCTTGGGATGATTTACTCCAAATGATTTTTTTCCCTTCGATATTATGATTTACATTTTACTAAGTCTCAACTGCTTTTCTCGTGCTACCTGACTTTCCTCTGTCGAAAATAAGAATTGATTTTTGGAAAACTACAGTTTTATTCTCCTACAGTTCTCCATTGGTTTGTCTTATCTCTTTGAAACAGATCAATGTTTTCTTATTAGTTGATTCTCAGTTCTATGATTCACCTCCCCAAAACATCTCAGCATGATTTTATTCTGTTGAAGTCATTTTTTTTTTGTTTGTGTTTTTATTTTGTCCCCTTACAAAATACTGTATACATTTTCTTTTAATGTTCTCCACAGTAATGGTTATAATTTCCTTTCACAGGATGAGTGCAATGTGTGTGACATCAAACATTGGAAGCTGCTTTTACTGTGAAATCCTTTTTTTTTTCTTTTCATGATTATACATCACTGTATTCTGTGTATTCTGTCTGCCATAGTGACAAAACATTACGGCATTCTGACTTGCATTGCTGAGACAAGCCAAAGGAGTGTTGCATTTTGGCACTGACTATTTATATGACGAAATAATTTAGTTATGACACATGGGTAAATTGTTTTGGGAGCGATATGAACTTTTGCAGGTGATTCATGGTGTTGTGCTGAACCATCTAGGTTGTGTTGGCAAAAAGCACTTCGTAAAGGCAATGGAACAAAATCAACTGAGAAGGATCTTTGCAATTTGGGTGGTACTGACTCCTGGTATGGGAAAGGGATCTAGTTTTGAAGCATGTCTGAACAGTTTTGGGAGAGATATGAGCTTCTTCTCATGAGCTGTATTGTTGCGGCGCAATGGAAGACTGTTTGGCCAAATGATCTCAACTTTTAAGAATTTCATTTGTATTTCAAATAATGAGCCAAACATTGGAGAAAAAAATTAATTAGTTTTCTACCGTAATATTGCTTTTATACTTTCAGGGACAGCGATT
Organism: Hippocampus comes; assembly: GCF_001891065.2. Taxonomy (NCBI): domain Eukaryota; kingdom Metazoa; phylum Chordata; class Actinopteri; order Syngnathiformes; family Syngnathidae; genus Hippocampus; species Hippocampus comes. The sequence continues at coordinate 170,151 of NW_017805498.1, read as the reverse complement.
ACGACAGCGGACATCTTATCATGTTATCAGGTTACAAATGATCATTATTGGTGTATGCAAGGGTTAATATTCTTAGAAGATGACTACTTTTGTCCTTGTTACGTTGTGACTCGATTTTTTGTTGGTGATTTTCAAAATGACACTTTTATTCCCATAAAAGGATGACTTTTTTAATCGTGCTATTAGGAATTTTCTTGATGAAATATATGTTACATTTCAACTGTATTCTGCCATTATTATAACGTTTTCACTGGGAATATTCTGATCACATAATCCCAACTTTCTTCTTGTAGTATTAAGGGCTCTATTTTATTTTCGTGCCCAGCACAAGTCTCTCACAAAGTGCGTATCAAGAATTCCAAGTTTATCATGAATTATATAAATAAAGCAGGCAGCTCATTTGGACTTGGTTATATTATAAGTATGCTGAAAATGTGTGGGCAGGCCTGCTGTAAGAGTATCATGCGCTCTCCATTTCCATCTCCTCATTGTGCAGTCAATACGATGCGTCCCCATGACGACCGGATGGTCACATGTCACATGACACGAGGTCATGGCTGTCCGTCCATCTGTCTAACATTGACTGCTGACGTGCAGTCTAGTTGTCTATCTCGCGCTCTCACTTACTGCGGCATCAGCAACAACACAAGCCGAAGAGTGTGGCGTCGACCTCGGCGGTGGCGGGGTCACGTTCCTGCTGGGAAGCTTGGCAGGGAGGAGGCAGCATAAAAAAGTGACGCTTAAACTCCGCAGAGATACCCAGAGGTCACCTGGCCAGTCTCACACGGTGATGAAGGACGCTATGTTTAGTCGTAGAACACATGACGACATGACATTTCTTATCCATCGATATTTGACGCCCGCCTAACAAAACTACACTGCAGTGCAGCTTTTTTTTTCAATGTATTTTTTTTTTATCAATTTATTTCAGAAACGTATGCCTCATTATTTACATTGATATGTGCATTTGTACAAAAATCGGTATCGTGCTGCTTTTTACATTTGATAATTTTGTAGAGCAGGAGTCCTAGTTGCATTTCTCATTTTAATGTCACTTCAAAATAAAGTGACCAAAGGTAAGCAGTCATAATATGTTCAATGATTTTTTTTTTTTGAAGAATAATTTAAAATAAATCATGGTATATCGTGACTACAAATGAAATGGCCTCTCTCGTCAAGATGTTATCCATATCGCCCGGATCTACCACTGCCAATTGTTGAGCAAGAACAAGGCACGCAATCAACCAAGAGCCCAAAAATCCGATTCAGACTGAGATCCGGTTTCATTTTAATGTTGCACTTTTGTCGTCTTGGGTAAAGATTGCCCGACGCCTGCGCGGTGAGTCAGCGTGTTGGGTATGAAGACGTGCCGCAATCCACCTTCCTCACCATGCGTTGCCGGTGAAATTCGGTGGAAGTGGAACAAGCAGATTGACGGCCACGTGCAGGCACGTGCTGATTATCTGCGAAATCGCACTCAAAGTGATGTTTAGTCACCGCAACGTTTGATGTGTATTTGTGCGTCATCAAGGCAGCGCATTCACTAAGCAAAAGGGATGATTGTTTAGATTAGGATGTTGTCAACCATGTTGATTATTTTTTATCACACAAACCATTTTTCTCTCTTTTTATTTGCAGAATCATTTCAGGACTGGGGCAGGACCAAGCCTTCCATCTGAACCCTGCAATGCCACTTTGAAAAGGGGCATTCATGTTTCACAATTCGTGTAAATGCAGGCGTACTAAACCAGAGTCTGCCCTGCTCCCAAAATTTGAATTATCCTTCAAGTACCGGGAATGATATACCAGTTTAATAGACCTTTTCATTTTTTGGCTTGGAAGGACTCACATGGGTCATATTGGCTCAACAGTTCCGAAATACTGATTAAAAAAAAATAAAAGTTCACCAGCTGGACAGTTTGTATGCAATTTCTAAAAACGACCTGAGTTATGGCTCTGTGAAATACTATCATGTGAAATACATATATTATTATTGGCATTCTTACCAGAAATATGATATAACAAAATGACAGTATAGAACATTGGTAATAATAATATAAATGACAATAACATCATCGTCACCTGGATCTGCATCGAGATTTATTATTTTTTTTCCACATTATTATTGCGCTCCAATACAATACAACCCAACTTTGGCCTTGACAAACACAATAATGCTCAGGTTTGATGAACAATGACACAGAGGTATTTATTTGTTTATTTGTTTCTTCTTTCCCCGTGATTGGCTGGCAACCAGTTCAGGGTGTACCCCCGCCTACTGCCCGGAGACAGCTGGGATAGTACGCCTGCAACAATTAATGGATTCTTTTTTCGATTGTATCCTCAGGAGCGTAATTTGTAATAAGAATTTATTGAGTGGAAAGCACAACTATCGACTTTACAGAAAGAAAGCACATTTAATATTTATTCAGATAGCCAGTTTTTTTCAATATTGCATTGGCTTGAAAATTAATGTGTTTAATTTATTATATAAAACCATATAGTGATGCAAAGATAGATATGGTATATAATTCTAAGATTTCCTGAGTTCTTTACTTTTTACCTTCTTTACGACGATAATTTCATTTATATGCATATATTTCTGTTCCAAAATACCAGAATACTATGCAATAATTGAGATTGATTTCGATATCAGTCATAGATGACAGAAAGCAAATGCCACTCAACCATCACAACAACGTCACGGTGTAAAAGTGACCTTTTGTCAAAGGACCTTGAGTGTACCGACATTAACGCCAACATGCCATGCTTGTGTTGTTTCGGTGTGTCGCCTTGACGTTGGCGAACATCTAAAACAAAATATCCTCCAAACACAGGCACACTTCACACACGCGTCCCAAAAAATAAACGACCCACCTTAAAGCTTTCACTGACCACTTTAATCATCATCATCATCATCAAAATAATGGAGAACAACTACAACAATCAGTGCGAGAGTTTAATAATTGCATGAGAGTCTTTTGGTGCTTGTTTTTTGGTTTTTATTTTTAAGATAAGAATAAGATAATAAAACCTTTATTTGTCTCACAATGGAGAAATTCCCAATTCCCATTTTAGATGAGTATGGGAAGTTTCGGGCTACCGGTACATTTTTTTTTCTTTGTGTGTGTGTGAGACTTTCATGTTAGCGTGAGAGGTAAGAATTTGTGTGATTATTATTATTATTATTATTTTTTTTTGTGTGAATGTGAGAGCTTTGGGGGTCAGTGAAATGTTCTTTTTTGGGTGAATGAGACATTTTTTGTGCTTGTGAGAGTTTTTTTTTTTTTTTTTTGGATGAGTGGGTCTTTTTTGATGAATATGAGTGGCTTTTGGTGGGCGTGAGAGTTTTTTTGGTGCTCCAGGTCTGGTCAGAAACATACAAGATGCACAATATTAAACCAAGAATATAGAAGCTCTATCTCTCCATCTTCTTTAGCTGGTCAAGGTGGCCCGTGAGCTGGCCAGCTGACTTTGGGAGCGAGGCAGTGGACGTCTCAGACTGGTTGCCAGGCTCATTTTACTCCAACAAACATTCACACTCGATACAATGGACAGTTGCAAATTCAATGAACCTAAAGTGCATGTTTTTGGAATGCGACAGGAAGCCAGAGAGAACATGATAACTGGATAGCCAAGGGCCTGAACTGAGATGCAAACGCAGCACCTCTTGATGCCACAAGCTGCCCTCCAATTCATCCATTCTTTTTTTCATCGTTGTATATTGTGATAATAACATGATTCCCATACCTAATATTAAAAAATGTGTTTCACTGGACTGCATGTCTTTTCGAAACAGAGTTTTCAGGTGGGTTCCCTTTTGGGAAATGAACTTCTCTCACCTTTCCTTTCCGAGTCTGACAAAAACCCGACAAACTTCCACATCTCAAAATTGTTGTCCTTATTTTCTTCCCTTGCCTGTGTCGCAATATATATATTTTGTTACAGAGTGCTGACTTGACTCCCCGCTGAATTGACTCATTTTCATCTGCTGTTGTTTTTTTCGCTCGCTTTTATTGCTCAGTGGCCAACAGCGCACGTGGTCTCGGCTTGCTGTCTTGTGTGTGTGTTTTTTTTTTTTTTGGTTTTGTTTTGTTTTCTGGGAGTTGTGGGGGTTGTGAGAGCGAAAGCCACCGTCACCTGTAAACATCAGTGCAATACAATGAAACAAACACCAGATTATATTGGCATGTAAGTGAAATTAAAATGAGCTATTTTTCAGGGGAGGGGGGAGGCAAACTTCTATAAATTTTATTCCAGGAAATATGTGACAAAAACTCCTGATTTATTGCATGTGTGTGTATGTGTGTGCAAGAAAGACGTCACGGTGGTAATAAGGAGCCAACATGACTGCCGTCTGGCAACCTCCTAACAGACAATCGCTCGTCTTTGTGCTCATTCTTCTCCACGCTTGGTTCTATTCCTTCTGCCATCTTGGGAAGGCACGTGAATCCATTTTAAGATCTGGGGTGGGCATTCTTTGGAGTGTGTGTGTGTGTGTGTGTGTGTGTGTGTGTGTGTGTGTGTGTGTGTGTGTGTGGCAACAATGCAATTAAAAAAAAAAAATCCAAATAAAACGTCCAAAAGCTCAAATTATGATTTGTGTCACAGGTGTCCCGAATAAAAAAAAACATTGACAATTGCCACAATTTTTTGTTTCAGTAATTATTATGTAGAAGTAAAAAAAAATATTGACCTGTGTCATTCATTTATTAGTATGTAGGAGCTCTTTAAACAATGCTAAAATATCATGACAGGATGAATGTTGTCAATCAGTTTTAAAATAGATTTTTCCTAAATATGCTCACCTTGAAATCCCTCATTCCTATTCAAGATGGTAAAATGTAGAGTGCTCACTGAAACTAAACGAGTACGCATGAAAACACTTTAAGATGCTGGATGGTCTCTTCTTATTTTGATGACACGGTCTAATAATGTATTAAACACTGTATCAGCAAAAAAAAGAAATAAAGAAAAATAGTGTCTTATCTCATATGTTATTTTGAATGACCCTTAGAGGAGTCTAAATTACGTAACACATTTGTCAGCATCAAAGGCAGCATTTTTTAGTCGGAAAAAGAACTTCGAGCAAAATAATTAGACATGTTCCTTTTAAAAGCAAATTTCAGAAGAAAAAAAAAGTTTTATATATACAGTGGGTATATATGATGAGATTATGTGGAACTGTCACAATGTAGTGCATTTTACATTTTGTCACAAATCAACACATTGATCCACACGCGGGTGTTATTTTTACAAATTATTGACCAGTCTGCAGTCTGTTGAAATTGGCTTGCTCTCGTTGCAACGTTACAGTTGTAGTCCAATTACCACTGAAGTTTATTTCTTAAACCCAAAAAGCCACACATCGCATTAGTTAATGTATTTTTACGCAATATTTTCACGATTCATAATTGAATTAAAGGGGAGGCCACCCCAAAAATTTTATTTACAATATGTTGGATGTGCCGCCACAAGTCTAAACATGTTATTCGGATTAATATAGCGAAGCGTTGTGTTTGCTGAAATGATGTAATTCGCCACATGGAGCCATGCGGACCTCAAACCAAGCTGTCGTGTTTAAGTTTTCATTTTTAATGTTTTCCAAACAAGACCTGCGCTTGAACAAATTAAACCAGCACCCCGAATTTATGTTCAATATTTTATTTTATTAATGGAATGATTTTATTTTGTCACATCACAGATAGCTTACATTCTGCTCATTTGCGATGTTACCGAGGTCCATGAATCGGTTGTTGACTATATTGCTAGCCAGAAACCCAGCAGACAATGTAGCTGTAGAATTGTAGCACACAGAAATCTACATTGTATGCCAGGTTCAGGACAAAGCAAATCGATGAGCTTCTGGAGGCCAAACAGGAAGCCTTCAAAGAAGGATGGTGGAAAAGTTTTGACAGAGAACATCCTGTCTGTGGGGGTCACAAGATGGAGACAACCTCCCGCCACCCCACCTCTCCAATGGCGCGGCCAATCGGGAGGCTCGGAACGTAGCGGGAAGTAGGGCGAGCCGCCAGAGACCCAGTAGCCAGATGTAGCTGCTGATTGCTACACAGGATCTACACTGCCTACTGAGCAAGTGACGGCGGCCGTGCGCAAAGGCATCCGGGGGCCGAGTCCGTCTGCAGGAGAAGAGCACGGAACATCCCTTTAATACAAGTCATGGAGCGCTGCCCGAGGGCAGGGAAGGATATGGGAGATTATCCGCTGACGAACATCTCCAAGCATGGCTTTATCAGTCGCAGATTCCTGTCATTCTTTCCCATTAGCCCCGAGGCCGTGCCGGCTCCAACTCCAACACATAATGGAAGCACTGAGCCGGCCTTAATAAAATACCACCCGTACACATAGGTGAGGAGCCCGACGCCGCATACCTGAGAGCTCATGACCGCCACGTTGATCAAATAGATGGCAGCCAGCTGACGGTCACTTGATTCCAATGTTGCTTTTATTAAGGACAAAATGTGCTGGCCTTCTCCTCAAATGACACCCATTCCAGCCATTAAGGCTCTCCTTCTGTCACGTTGTCATTGTCACGCTGCACTGTTGCGCCATGCTAATGCCAAATGTAGGAGTACCAGAAAGAAGATTTCGAGGCTGATATGGAATGCCAAAAGACTCTAAGCGAACACCTTCAACGGTGGACCCTTGGAAGTCACTGTTTTTTGGGTTTTTTTTGGTTGTTTTTTTGAATAATTGCTGTCTCCAAAATGTTACTTTTTAAAAATTTAAAAATTAAAAAAAAACCTTTGGAGGTATTTGTTTCTTACTATGTAGGTTGTCATCTATTCTGTTGCTGTCAAATGTTGTCTAAATGTCTAAATATTTTTATTGTTGGTTTTTGCCTGAAAAAAAAACCCATTTGTTTTTATGGTATAAGATTATGACACGTTTTTTTACATTGGCAATTATCCATTACAAGGGTGTGCAATGAAAGAAATGTTACTGACAAATTTTTTTCTTCAGGTTTTGGATTTTTAAATTTTTTTTTTTTTTTTTAATCACAAAATTTGGAAGACATGGTCATGCTACTCAAGAATTTCCAAAATTTCATTATACTTCTTAGTATATGAAATGGAAAAAAAATAGATAAAAAAATAGAACATACATGGTTTTATTTGTATCTTAAAAGCAACAACAAATATTTTTCTTAACGGAAAAAAGGAGGACGCAGGTGAATATTTACCTCTCTTAAAGGCTGTGTCCAAAAGGGTTTCTTTTGGGACTCCTGGGAAATGCTTGACCATGTTTGACCTGAAACAAAGCACAAAAAGATCGGTCAGCATCCGAAATTTAACCGGCAGATAGTGTAATCACAATTGTGGCGTGACTCCACATGGAGATCCAATATTGGTAATATTGCAGACACGCGCAGATCGGCGGATCTGTGAGAAGGAGGGCTACACTGCTGTGGGAGTGGTTAGAACAAAGTCAGTTATGGTCAATCAAAATGGCTTCTTTCATTCCCTTTAAATGCGGCATGCTAGTTACACACTTGAGTCTTGACACAGCGGAAGAGCATTTACGCCATGAAGTGGGCACTTGGAGACCGCCCGCCACCCATATTTGTTTGTTTGTGACGGCCAGCCCCCCAAAAAAAACTCACATCTCCTCATCACCACCATGTACCACCCACTGGAATGATTTAAAGAATATAATACAATGATTTAGAGGGTTTGGTGCCGGCTGTTCAGATGTTTATGAATGAAAAATGTCACGTTAGACCAGCTGTCTATCATGCAGCTGTCAAGTTAGTTATTGTCTGAGCAGGCATAAGGTTTAATTGACTTCTACCACCAAACTGTCATCAGGCGCACCTCCAAGACACTCTTTCTATTGCACCGGCCCGCCCAGTTTGGCGGAGACCGGTCTGCCGAATTGGCAAACATACGCGGCGAGCCTTGTGTTCGCACAAACACCAGGATCCACTGGCTTTTTTGCAATGCTGTCTCCGAAGATACGTGTGTTAGCATTTGTGAGCAGGATTGCGCCAAAAGAGACAAAACTACAAAAATCTGATGCCAATTCAGGAGTTTCCAACATGACCAACGTGGCCACTTGTCCTTCCCAAGAAGTGGGAAATGAATACTGAATGGGATACAGCGAGGCTTGGTACTTGTCTGTTTCTTTTATTAGCATCAAACGTTTACAAATTGTCACTATTCAATGAAAAGCATGAGTCACTTTTTCTTTGGTCTGCATAAATCTATCTAATCTTAATGACAGTTGTTGTAAAAATAAATGCTTTTTTTTTTTTTTTTTTTTGTTCTTTACTTATGTGCGTGACAACAACCAGTCCAGGACTTTAGTCGGTCCTTCTGCTTTTCAGATTTATGATGAATGTTTTTTTGTTTTTTCAGACACAATTATCTCTACTTCTACTTATTCCAAGCAAGGTGTGCTCTGTACTTGGGCCATTTATGATTGGTTTCCTGGTGACTTGTTGCGCAATGACCAAACAATCCAACCGCCAGCGATACTTTCACTTTCACGTTTGAGCGCGCCAGACAAAAAAAAAAAAAAACCCACCCTCACGGCTACCGGCTTGAAAATAAAAAGGATTTGTTGTAAAAATAAATGCTTTTTTTTTTTTTTTTTTTAATATCATGTTTGTGTGCTTTTGCTGCTGCTATTCACTTTGCTGGCCAGGTCACCATCCTAAAAGAGATATTTTGTCTCAAGTGGTCTTTTACTTGGTTGAAAAAATTTTGATACTAATCATAATCGCTGCTGTAAAAGCATTTTCTCATTGCAGGGCTGTCTTACTGCATTTTAAAGTGGTGTTTTTCACCCATAGAATTCTCAAATATTGTTTGCACCCCCGCCCCCCCTGACCCCCCGTCATCCCCAAGAGAAAGAACAAAAATCACAAGATACGAAGATATATAAGATGAAGAAAGAAAATATGCTTTACAATCATGTTGTGTTAAAGATATCGTCAGCACTGCAGGTTCAGGTGTGATATTAACTCGACCAGATCGTCGAGGTTGAGTTTGCTCTCAGGAATGAGAGAGATAAAGGTTCTAATCTCTTAGTGACGTCTTATCTCGGACTTTTCTTTCCATGCTTTAGTGATGGTGACACCTCCGCCGTGCCGGCACATGAAACAATCCCGTTTTTTTCCACTGGAAGTGCCGAGTGGAGTTGTGATAGCGGCTTGAGGTCGAGGTTCAACAGAGGAAAAAAAAAGGACTAATACAAACATGTATTTCTAAATACTTTTTTTTTTTAGCTGAAATGCAAAGACACACAAACCTTGTTGTGTAAGGATACAAATTAAAAACAATTCACACTCACACTCACACCTTGGAACAATTTAGAGTGTCCCATTAACCTGCCATGCATTTTTTCGGAATGTGGGAGGAAACCTACGCAGGCAACGGGGAGCATTTTTTTTTCATACTTCCATAATGTGCTGCTTCTGTCTAATTTGCTGCTGAAAAAAACTGAATTTCTTCATGACAGGAAAAATGAAGACTTGATGTCTTGAAAAACTACATTTATCACTGAAAAAAATGTCTTGTTTTGTCACAAATTTAAAAAATAACATTTAGGGGAAAAGTAAAAAAAACGAGTTCATTTTTTAAATAAAACAAAAATAGTTAATGTATACATTCTATCAATCTATCTTATCTATCTATCTATCTATCTATCATCCATCCATCCATATATTCTTATTTTTGTGCTTCTAATGTCAACTTTACTGCTGTAAAACCAGGAGACTAATCATGTAATTATATAATATCTGGGGATATAAAGACAACAAAATTGACCAATTTTGACTTTCCATTTTGTTTCCGTTTACTTGTTAAAAAAAAAAAAAAAAGGAAAAAAACTACATCCCAAGATTTTACTGTACTGGGCAGTCACTGTCCATTTAGTTCTTGTGAAACCAGAATTTCTTCAATGTAAGCTATTATGCAAGAAAAGAAATGATGACAGAACATTTTCGAAAATCACATTTAAAAAAAAAACAGAAAAATGCAGATTTTTTTCAGTTTAAAAACAACCTTGCAACAATTTGGATATTTGCATCGGACACCGACGATATTACAACCCAGGCTGTTTTTAAGAAGCTCCATGAGACGGTCCAAAATAATAGGAACAACTTTTGTGATGCACTGCGAGTTGCGCACTGGAGAGGGGCGGGGCCAAGCATGCCATTCCATTCCTGCCTGCACTGGGCAGGTCTATTCCTAGAGTGTGGTGAATGGCAGTTGATGTGGGTTTCCTCTGAGCTGCCTGGAAGATGACTGGGCCTGACCACATCCACATTCGCACACACACAGACACACGCATTCACAAAGTGACAACTGCAACTGCTGCAAACACACGCACGCACACACACACACAAACACGCACACACACACACACACACACACACACACACACACACACACACACACACACACACACACACACACACAGGAGAGCACATTGTGGGGGAAGCAAAGAGGAAGTGAATTATTACCCTGCCTAAGCCTCAAAGTAGGGGGTGACCACTGGTCAAAAATGTGTTCGTGCAAACGTACATTGGATTTTTGATGCAAGCGACACTGGTTAGTGAGTGTGCATGTGTGTGTGTGTATGTGTTGTGTAGGCATGTGTGCGTGGGTGGGTGTGTAGGATGCGTGAGCTGGGTGTGGATGCATTCCCTTTCTCTCGACTGCATGTGGTACACTTCATCTCCAAAGCGCTCCACTGTTTCATCAAATGGGAGGTAGTGACAGTGGGGAGACACTACGACGGACATTGCGGAGTTACAATAATACCACGTGTTATCCTATTGAATGCAAAATGCGTTGTAAATAACACGTGTTCTTTCAGATCCATGTCCGCAACTGTGCGGCAACCGCTAGAAGATGACCACATTTCCTTGAGGGATTAATTGGTCATTTGTTCTTGTTTTCAAAGATTGTTCTTAGTTCTATGCCAATGTTGTATATATGAGTGGAATCCAACGGTACCTCTGGAAATTATGGTCAAAAGATGCTTCCCATTTTGATTGGACTGATTCACGACGCGATTAATTGGAGAGCAATTTTACGCCATCGACTAAATTTGCAAAGATTAATTAATCAATCACTAAACCGTCACCAAACAATGATTTGCTGCAAACAGCTGGAGGGATGTAATAACAATGAAAAAATATGATTTCTCGTTATTATTTGGACCAAAGTGGTTCGGGGTAATCGAAGATGAAGTACTAGACGAAAAACAACACGTTCACAACATGGTGTTTACATATTAATACAAACTGCTAAGGTTGTTAGCCTTCATCCATGAATTTTATTTTCAGGGCACTGAAGTGATGGCAACTGGACTGTTCTGATTGTCTTAGAAGACGGTTCGCTTCTCATCTGAGCAGGCTGCATTAGGCTAGATAGGACAGGTCTATGTATTAGCAAGGTGGCTAACAGATAGATAATCAGCTAATGCTATACCAATCCACACATGAAGGAAACCTCAGTGTAATGTACCATGTTGTACCTCACATCATTATACCTGAAGTTGTACAATTCCTTGTTATTAGGGTGGTATCATCGACACATTTGTCGCAAAAGACTGCTTTGGCGTCAAGTACAAACAGTCTGATAATTAAAGCCTTCGGGGTTCATTAATGTGAGTTGTTTCTTGAAGGACATGACAGTAACGACGGAACGCAGCGTGTCCACACTTTTGTGCTTTTAACGCTTCACAACATTTACTACGCATCTCATGTGCCTCAAGAGTCGCATTATTAACCAAAATACAGCATACGCTAACACAGATGCTCAACAAAACAGGCTGTATTTCCAAATGAAAATGTATCGTGGTGTTATACCGTGACATGGCAGCGTTAATGTTGGTTAAATTGGGAGTCAATCTACAAAGTGCTCTCAAGGATTGCCACCAGGCCAGCAGCCAGAAAGAGACATCAGCAATTAGATATTCAGGTCCACTCGAGGCTGACTGGTGGAAGAAGGATGACAGAATCCTTTTCTGTTCCCCGTCCAAAGGTTTTTGCTATGCCAGAATAGTAGATCAAGCAGATGGTCAATGCCACACAGGCTGGCGAAATCTGGTTTCTTTCTTTGTCATGACGCTTATTAAATTCCTCGCTGTAAAACTAAACCCAGAACGTCTCCAAGTGATGGTCATGAGACGCTCACATCAGCCCAGAGCCAAGGGGAGTATCCAGAGGGAGCCCCTTTCCTCGTACCCCGGCCTACAGACACCCCTCCCCGGGCCCCTCCAGCGGGCTGGACTGATGGGAAGGAGCTGGCACGTTGACCAAGAAAAAGTAAACTTCTTCCTTCAGCTGATTTTTGCTTCTTAAGGCCTGGCAAAAAGAAACGGGATGGAAACAAATATTGAGACGAGAAATGGATGGATTCGCAATCACAAGAAATCCCTCTTTGTCACCCGTCACCTTTTGGAGGTCATGCTATTTTATGCTCAGACCAGCGGTGCACCCTGACAGCCATAAATCTGCTTCATTAGGCTCAACACAAGGCAATGTGGAGGCTACAATGCCATAGAGCACACTCTGTTTGCAGCGCAACCTGGCTGCCCAAGCCTGACCTGCCTCCATCCGGAATTTTAACACCACGTCGATAAATGCACCACAGAGGACCCGGACGGTCAGTAAGTTGCCATGGGCGCTTTTGTCGAACTACGACCATTGTCTAGTTCCGCACAAGCACAAAGTGAATGTCTCAGTCGAGCATGCGAATCTTCGGTGAGCTACATCGACATCAATACGTCAAATGAGCTACGACGCCTTGATAATCTTCTTCAAGCTATGACATCATGAATGTCGTGATAACAAAAATGTTTTAGTCAGGCTACAACAACAGGATTGTCTTAATTGAGCTATATCGTGGCAAACGTCTGAGCAGAGATACAATGTCAATTTCATATTTGAGCAACGTCAACATGAATATACTCAACATGAATATTTTGTGTGAGCCACAAGAAAGAGAATGTTTCGATCGAGCCCCGTCACGATACTACTGAAATGTCGTCATCGAGCTACGTCAAGGAGAATGTCTTTCGCATAAATGTTTTAGTCCAGCTACGACAACTTGAATGTCTCAGTAGAACTACGACAACAAAGACGTCTTAGTGGAATTACCACAAAATATTTTTCTCCGCTGGGCTATGACTATAAGTGAATGTCCGCAACAGGTAAATTGCTTCGATGAGGTACAACAACATTAAAATAGCAAATGTGAATGTTTTAGTTGAGCCACGACCAATTGAATTAAATTAAACGAAAAGAACATGGAATGTCTTCAATGGAAAAGTTTCAAGCTTTGACAACATCGTCGTTTCAACCAAGAATTTCGTCACGCAAATATTTTCGTCAAGCTATGACAAAATGGTTTCCCGAGCTGATCTACAACACGGCGAATCAATGTAATTTTTATTCTATTTGCGCTACGGCAACGTGAATCTCGAGTTACGAATACGTAAATATGTTAGTTATGAAAACAAAAGGTGTCTTCAACGTAAACATGTTAGTCACGCTGTGACAACATTATTGGTTTAACCAATCTGCGTCCAGGTAAATGTCTTCAACATAAATATTTCGGTCGCGCTCTAGCAACATAAATGTCTTAAGTCCTTTTCAAACTGCGCTTGGTTTTCTTTGCTGTGAGGCAGCATTACTTCAAACTGCGCTTGGTTTTCTTTGCTGTGAGGCAGCGTGCAAAGTACCTGGGTGAAAACCTGCCCGTATTTGGAGATGCTTGCGTAGCACCCTATCACGAAGTACAGTAACTTGGAGGCCTTGGCGCTAGTTAGTCTTCTGCTGTTGGCAATCTGAAATCACTCGACCAGCCTCTCTCCTATTGGACGAGCCCTTCATACGTCACTTCGAAGGCGCTCTTGAGTTGGACATGTTTGCCTGCCACGTGGGTGCAAATGCCCATCATACAGCCATTCCGCCCTCATTGCAGTTCTTACACTGGGTTTGTCCTCGTCACACTGCGCTGTCAAAAGGCCTTTCGCCGAACTACAGGAACACAAAAACGTCAGTCAAGTTCGGACAATGCTACGCTACGATCGAATAAAATGCCTTAGCCGCGCTATGGCAGTGTACATGTCTTCAACGTGACCCTATGTGAGCTAGAATAATATAAATGTCTTATTAGCTCTCAAAAAAAAATCATATCATAATACAGTAATAAAACCCATGCACACACCAGTAACTTCATCATTTTGACACTATTGAGAGACTTTTCTTTTTTTTTTTTCAAATTGATCTCGACAGAATGGCTGTAATGACACTCATGAATGACTAAAGCCTAACATAAAAATGAAGTTTGAAACTGAGGCATGGACAATTTAATTCAAGGTCAACAGGCCTATAAATTTTAACTTTTGCAAAGATTTAAAAATTTGGAAAGTATTTGGAAACAATTATTCAGATTGTTAATGGGGCTTGAGAAACCCCTTAAACTCATCCAGTATCGGTGTTAAATCATGTTTGCTCATCCCTGGTTAATTGTTGGGGAGAAATAGAAGGCGAATCCTGTGTCGTGATTGCTCATATTGTTCGTCTTTTATTAGACCTAAGAGCAGCGCTGGCCTCACAAGCTTTTTAAGTAGTTTTGAAAAGATGATTTGAGAATCGAGCGTGTTCACAGAACAAATAAACTTGTACCATTGCAGTACTTTGTAACCCACCCAATCCAAGTTTTCCCATCCGCTGAAATTCAGTTTGTTACTGTTTAGTCTAGATTTTTTTTCAGTACGTGTATCTTAATAAAATTCAATTTGTCAGTTCTCCTGGTGAAATGGAATTGTCTGATTGCATGCTGGATGCCTCCTATTCCAATGCGAACCTGATCAGCAGGCGTCAGAGTTGAGTTGCAACGTTCAGGGCAGCTTGTATGCTATCTAGGTGAGTGCTCTATCCTGGCTGACGTGCTTCCACTTTGAATAATCAACCTGGCTGAGTCACTCCGTTCACTGATTACCTTCAGAAAACAAAAGGAACACCTTAAGAACAGGCCGCCCATTCATCTTACTTTTCCATGACGTGCGTCTGCCATGGACACACACACACACACACACACACACACACACACACACACACACTTGAACGCACCACATATTGGAATTCAGAGTGAGGCCCAGGTAGGGGAAGCTATGCCCATATATGAGCATAGGAGGAACCGGGCCAGGTGCGCGCGCGCGCGCGCGCGCACGCACGCACTCACACACACACACACACACACACACACTCACACACGCACATTAAGCGTAACCGTGACTTTGCCTCCAAGCTCTTAACTCCAGTCAGAGAACAGAAGCGCTGCCATGTTGCTATATAAACAAGCGTGGCGTCACACAGCCAGCGAAGTGAGGGAGTTGACATTGTTCTGCTATTGAGCACACTTTTACTTGCGTAATCCCACTTCGAAAAAAAATAAATTGGGCATGTCAGGAAGATGTGACCACCGTGACACCTTTCTGTGTGTGTGTGTGTGTGTGTGTGTGTGTGTGTGTGTGTGTGTGTGTGTGTGTGTGTGTGTGTGTGTGTGTGCGTGCGCGCGCGTGTGTGCGTGTGTGCGTGCGTGTCAATAAGAATAAAAATGTGGGTCAAACGAAAGGCTGGCACAGGTAAATTATGGCTTGATTGTTCAAATGCGATGACTCATCAAAGTCAACATAGCAAAGCGCATACGTTTAACAACACTGTAGTTAAAACAAAGAAGCCATTAAAACAACACACGACAGTGCCGATGTCTTCAGAAAAATCAACTGGAAACTAACTTTTTACATTTTCAACTTGGCCCTATTTTTTGTGGACAATCTCTCATGTGCTTCGTGTCAAATGTCTGCCCTTAAGTCTTAAAACTGCATTTGAACAGGTTTCATAACCAAAACAGCAGCACCTACCAAGGTGTGCCAACAGTCTCCCAGCTAAATTAAAGAAGCAGTTATGCGTTCCCTGCACAGTGATAAAATATTAAATACATATCTTATACGGAGACAGCATCTCTACCAAAGATTAGAGTTCCAGTAGGCTTTGTCACTCCTTTATATTATCTACCATTTATTTATTCCACTCAGTGTGCCTTGATTGTTTCCCCATAATAGTCAATTTTTTCTTTCCTATTGAAAGAAATTTGACACACATAAACATTTTTAATATGATTGAAATACATTACATATTACTCCCACTAGCCTCCATACATTTGCAGTTGAGGAACTAAATGCTCCAGGCCACTATATTCCTAGATAGAGTGACCATTTTTATATGTGTGTGTGTGTGTGTGTGTGTGTGTGTGTGTGTGTGTGTGTGTAAAATCATAATCATAATTTCACTAAAATAGAAATCATATTATTATGAATACATTAACAAGACATTAAATTTATCTAGCTGTGACCATATTTTGAATTAAAGTATCTTTTTACTACTTAATAAAACATATTCACTCTGACAAATGTTTTTGAGGAAATTTAAGTCCCCAATGGGCCATAATAAATGGACAAAAACAATATCATGCAACCATATAGTCATGCAAATTGAGGGACTTTTTGCGTTTTTATTTGTTTTTCGATTTGCAAGGTAGGTTTCCCAATCTGAGAGCTTTTAAACAGGTGTAACCGGATTTCAAGCTTTTTTGTCCTAATGTATAAAATAATGAAATGAACAAATACTGCATCATTTAACACATCATGATCATTTCTCACTTGTCTCATTTGCGACAGCTTTTTTTATGCGTGTGGGGAAAATTTTAGACCCATGACGTCAAAATAGTCCAACTATATGAATTGATATTTTCCTCCCCCCTCCTCCCTGAATGTGTTACTGCAGGAAGGCGTCAGACCTGCTTCCTGCCAAGTAGGACAGGGCAGGGTTCATTCCATAAGGCAGTGGTGATAAGGCAGAAGGGGGCTGGTGGAGGGAGTGGAGGACACATGCCACGCTAATCTCATTGAGATCCCCGAAAAGCATCCCGCCACTATTGTGCTCGGCCAACACGTCACACACAATTTGCGAAATTTCGCAGGTAGCGCTGATTCCAATGAAGTGAAGCTATTTTGACTATCCGGCTCAACTGTTGCAATTTGAAAGTTCGCGGGAGCGCCGCAACTCGTGATTATTTGCAGCTGTCGGATTCACAACTAGTGTGACACGCTTGCGAGAAGAACGTCAGAGAACACACGCGCACATAAATAAACACACGGGGGTGGTCAGCTGATGACAAAGCCCCCCGCTGCCCCTCACACACACACACACACACACACACACACACACACACACACACACACACACACACACACACACACACACACACACAAATCCCAAACATAAGCACGTCAAACCTTGGCACAGCCAATCATGTGCAGCGTCCATTCATAAAGAGTCCGAGCTCTGCGATATGACAAGCCCTCCTCCCTCCCGCCTCCTTTTCTAGCCACTTCATTCATGCCGCCACTGCCGCCGAACAGAATGAGCGCAATGTGTGTCAAACGAAGGCAAGAATGAGAGAGGGTGGGGACTGTTCAGCATGGCCGAGAGAGGAAGCGGCACCTCCATCTGTGGCGTCGAAAGTCGGAATCAACTCTCATGCTCAATGTCACACATTACACCGGTCATATGACCGGCAAGAATCAAAAAGCCTCAAAAGTATACTGACGACCGGCCCCCGACCCTCAGTTTGGAGATCACGGCTCTCACCGTTAAAGCTTAACTTAGAACATATGATAGCCATCAACAGCAGCATGCGCTCTCCTCTCATGGGAACTTTTTAACCCCCCCTCCCGATTTGTTTTTTCTTCACTTACCCGAGCTTCCTCCTCTTGGCTACTTTCAGAATGAAGGGGGGACACCCCATCCTTCATCCCCTCCTCCTCTTCCAGTTGTCTCTGAGAGTCCTCCATTTCATACTGTCCCGGCGCTGTCCAGTGCTCGTCTGTCTCTGAGCGGGATTCCGGCGTCACTCTTTAAACTTTTGCCTGGTCCATCAGTGGGCGAGAGAGGAGGAGGAGGAGAGAGAAAAAGAGAGAGAGAGAGGAAAGACGCGATTGGGTAACAAGTTCTCACCCACATCCTCGCTTGGACAAATCACACACTCTCGCTTTCAAAAAAAAAAAAAAATTCTTCACTTGTCTGACTTTTTATTCCTGCTGTTGCATTCTTCTCAGCGTAATCAGTAACAGGCTCACTGTGACAGACACGCACAGACACACAGACACCACTCACACACACACACACACACACACACATACACACACACACACACACACCCACACACACACACACACACACACACACATATATGTGTGTGTGTGTGTGTGTGTGTGTGTGCGGGCGCGTGTCTCTGGGCGAAAGGTGCTTTCCCACCGCTCTGGAGACATCTCAGCCGTTAAAACTCCACAAGCCAAACTAGCAGTATCACATGTTTCCTCTCTATCTCCCTTCCTCAGCCCCCCCAACACACACTCTTGCTCACACACGCGCGCACACACACACGCACACGCACAACCACACGCACACTCTGGATCAGAGCTCGAGCACTCGCTTTATAGCGTGGCTCTTCAAATGAGAAAAAAAAGGAGGGGTGAGGGGGAGGAGGCCAAGGGGAGTGTCCTGTTACACGGCTCTCAATTGAGGTTAGAGAGAGGACATCCATTGAGAAAAAAAAAGGAGAGGAGGGAAGACGAAGGAAGGAGGAAGGGGAGGGGAAAGGGTAAATTGTGTGTGCGTGCCTGTGTGTATCGTCAGGAAACCCCCGGCGAGAGAGCTGGGACGTCTGTGGAAATGGACCTAAAGGGTGGAGGGCCACATAAGAGGCTGGGGTCTTCCGCCACAAGAACGACCTTCAACAGACACTTCCACAGAAGCCAATTGATCCATTGTACATTTCCATTGACAACCAATTGCTGAATTTCGTCGTTTGGATTAATGAGATGCAACAAATGTATGGTTGTAGAGGACCACAGTCAATTGAATTGTTGATGACAGCACATACAGTTTGTACTTTTTGTACATTAAGTTTCTATTAATAAATTTCACTTACATAGATTGCTACTATGGCTGCTGTTGTTCAAACTTACAAATATAGTGTAGAGCACAGGTGTCAAAGTCAAGGCCCGGGGGCCAGATCTGGCCCACCACATCATTTTTGGTGGCCCGCGAAAGCAAATCAAGCACGTCAAATTTCACGATGGCTGCTAAAGTCTGAACCAAAATTTGAAATTGTCATATGTAATCCACAAAAACAGTCATTATTCTTGACTTCTGATTTTAAAACTAGTTATCCATCCATTTGTTGTGCGCTGTGTATGTAATATGTGGAGGTGATTGAACATTTATAATGGTTTCCCAAAATTCATAATGGCCCTCCAAGTCAAACCGTAACTACAATGTGGCCCGCAACAAAAATGAGTTTGACGCCCCTGGTGTAGAGTATATAGTCTCACTGCCAGATTTTGTAAAAATCGACATTGACATGTGACTACTGTCCACTTTGCTGATCTGAACTTGGAATTTCCCCATTGCGGGACAAATATAGGACAGTGCAGTTATCCCTTGCCACTTGGCGCTTCAAGTTTTGCGGCTCCACTGTTTCCCTTTTTTTTTTCTCAAATTAAAAACAAATGGCACCCATATTGCTGAAAGATGCTTTTTTTCATGTGGATGCGCAAGAGAGAAGGTTTCACAGAGAGCTGACGTGATTCAAAGGCTTTGGACATGCCCACTCAAAAAAGGGACAATTTTATTTTCATGATTTGTTTTACATCATGTTGTGAAACAACAATCAATCAGACAAAGCAACAAACAAGTAGTGCTGAACAGCTGGTCTCCAATCTCCACGTCTTACTTGATAGGAGATTAAAGCGGTGACATCATTAAAAGACGTTCAAGGGGACCACCGCGCCTAAATAGGAAGTCGCTAACGACACGGGCGGAGGTGCCTGCCATGTGCTGACCTGAGAACAACCTCGGTCCTCGCCTCTTGGTGTGGCGCCCCCAACCTCTGCCAGCCTTCACCTACTTCCTGCCATTCTAAAACCACGCACACCATCACTGCCAACCACACCTATCGCACCCTTACCCACCCTTCTCCACCCACTCGCCGACTCTCGGGGGTTCAGGGCGGAGGGTGGGAGTTCCAAACCTCCAGGAATGACATAGCTGATCGCTTACTCACAGGAGGCCATGTGACTCATCAAAGGCAACGCTGCTGCACCCATGTTACACACACATTGCCACACATAAACACATTGCCTTTGTCGGGCTTCATTCATAACTTTTAAATACACTCGCTGACTCACTTCCCGGGACATTTGACCCAAATTGCCGGAGTTCTTTTCCTGCTAAAAGAGCAAGTCCCAAGCTATGAATTCCACCCTAATGTTCACACCTCTCCCAATCGAGGGAGATTGTTTTAAGTGAGAATTACGCTTGTTTCCCACCCCGGCTACTATGAGCTCATGCGGCTGCGGAGGTCCCGACCCAATGCGTAGCACCGCTGATCTTAAATGCATGTTGGAGCCCAGAATAACAACACTGTGACGGAATGCTTGTCGCCCCTCCTCATAAACACGCGCTCGTCACTAGTATCTCCCAATAATACTGGCCTGAAGTCTTTTGAGCGCACGAGCAAGTGTCATCTTGAGCTACGCCAGAAGGAATCTGATCCGATTTATTTTGTTTTGGTCTCAACGTCCTCTGGTTTGGACTCAAGCAAAGTTTTTGGTCGGTCTCGACTTAGATATGCAATGTTCTAAACCGGGATGTAAGAAAACATTTAAGTGAGTGTGGAAACTTGCACTGTCTCTCTATCATCATTTCTGGCCCTTCGTCTTCAAATGTGATATTACTTTTATAGGAGGTGAAAAGATTGCAGTGTTGCGGTACGTAAAAAGGTTTGGCAGTGCTGGTCTATGGTACTCTTAGCGTGTAACTGTAGTGTGAACAAAACCTTTGGCTGGGTTGAACCTAATTCCTGCCTGGCCAAAGCAGAATTTTGTTTTCCCTCTTCTCTACTGTATACTCAAACCGGGGTTTGTTGGCGATATTATAGGTGTCATCTTTGAATGACATCGATATTCTTCAAGGTGCAAGAATGAAGTATTTCCTGTAATCCTCTCCTTTTAAATGTGATATTCATTTTGTAGGTGGTGAAATTAATGTTCTATAGGGGTGCATAGCCTATAAAAATTTGGTAACGGCAATTCCCTCATACTGTGAGCGTTTTTAAAATTTAAAAGTCTTTGGCTGGTCTAAACCTAGTTGCGGTTTGCTTTAAGCTAAGTTTTACTGGGTCTAGAACTCGTTATGAGTTGGTTAATCCAGGTTTTACTAAATGAAGGCGCAAGGTAGCATTAGGGGGGCGGGGAGGACAATCTTCAAATGACGTAAAAAAAAAGAAATAAATTCACCTTCCTCACATTAAAATAATATAGGCAAACAAAAACAGACCTGTAATGAAAAGGTTGTATTGCTGCCTTGTACAAAATTTCCTCTTTGGATCAAAATAATTAGTCATCATTTGGTCCAGTCATAATTTGTGGTCACAACCACTGCTCCCAAATAACATTTCCAGGCGTGTTAATTTAGGAAAAATTTGCCCTCAATATCGTTAAATATTATCAAGTAAGCGGTGTGAGGCACAGAGATACATTTATTTGGAAGGATTATGGATATTATGCAAATGATTTAATATACTGCGCAATATTGTCGGGTAGTTTTAGCATTTGTATTGTCAGGTGAGCTTCTCGCATGCGTGCACTTTTGGGAATAGAAGAGTGCCCAAAAGTGTTATGGTACAGATGGGCTGTTTTGGTACCTATTTGCAGTTATGAGCAGTAAGCACAAAGGGCTACGATGCGGGGTGTCATGTGGACTTCAAAGACTCTGTGGTTGGGACTCGACAGTCATCCGATTTTGGCAAAAAGCCTCGGCCTGCCTCGATGTGAGGACACAGAGCGAGTGGGTGTGCATGAATCACCGCCTGTCGCGTGTTGATCCGATGAATGAACAGGTTTGTGTATGCATTTTGCTCGGCGTCGGGTCCGACAGGCGTTGCTGAGCTGTGGCAGCAAGCGGCGCTCGATCGGGAGATGAGTCAAGACCGCAGAGGCTCAAATGACTCCAGAGCTGCCAAAAAACATCAGGAGTCGCATAAACACCGTCTTCGCTCCCTCATTATTTATCATTCTGTCACCAGTAGTTTGTAGGATTTTGTACAAAATAGCTTTTACCAGAAAGCTTAGACTTTGTTTTAAGAATACTTGCTTTTTATTTATACTGGCAAAGTGTATTTTTAGGGGTGCTGAATTTGGTGTGTCAGCATGTCTGCCACGTTTGTTGTTTCTGTTACAGCATAATTTGATCAAAAACGTGCAGCCAAAATGATGCCCATATTCCTGGAAGGACTAAAAATGACAACAAAAAAAAAACTCTGAATTGATGTTCTCCAGAGAATTTTGTTGAATTTATCACTAATGTCAACCCTCTAATTACAATCAGAGGTCGTGAGCGAAAGAAAGAAGTGCTTACAGCAAAGTGCTGTAATGCGATAAAATAAACTACAAAGCTCTTATTTTCAATGAAATTGGGACGCCGTGCTTTAAACTTTACTACGCAAAGGGAAAGCCATCTTGTAAATGATTCCAAAACGCTGCTGGCTTCTCTGAGTGCAAGCTCATCTGAGAATGGAAAAGTGTGCTGTGGTCTAACGAGTCCACATTTCAAATTGTTTTTGGAAATCATGGACGTTGTGTCCTCGGGCAAAAGGACCATCCAGATTTTTATCAGTACACAGTCTAAAAGCCAGCATCTGTGACGGTGTTAGTGCCTATGGCATGGTTAATTTAATTATACATTGGTGAATGCGCCATTAATGCTGAAAGGTACATGCAGGTTTTGGAGCAACATATGCTACCATCCAAGCAACATTTTTTTCAGGGACGTCCTTGCTTATTTCGGCAAGACAATGACGAGCCATATTCTGCATGTGTTACAACAGTGTGAATTTGTCATAAAAAGAATACTGAATACTAGATAGGCCTGCCAGCACTCCAGACCCGTCTCCCATTGAAAATGTGTGGTGCATTATGAAGTGCAAAATACGACATCGGAGTGAAGTTGTACAGCAAGAATGGGAAAGAATTCCATCCGTAAAACTTCAAGGGTTAGTGTCGTCAGTCCTACAAGCCCAAAAGTTCAAGTTTATGAGTTTGAAAATATATATAACAATATATCTTGTTGTGTACTCCACTGCATATCGGTTGAAAAGGATTTTCAAATCATAGCATTCTGTTTTTAATTTAATTTTGCCAAACTATTAACCTGTTCAGTACTTTAGACCATTTGAAATACAGTACAGGCAAATTTAACACAAATGACTATACAGTTTTTCTGTGTGCTACTGACTGATGAGGACAGTGTCTTTTCTATCGAACCTATTATAAACTGTCCAAACAATATTTATCAAAGAGGGAGAAAGTTTTTGGTTTTGTCTGTCTTTTGTTTGCCTTTAATTTTTCATATGTCAATATATATCATTCAAGTAAAAACACTCTGTAGTAATGGCAAAATATAACATTTTGATGGGTTCTGTTGTGGCAGGAAACATCGTTAGCGAATGCATAGGTAAAATTTCGCTCACGCTGCTGGACCAATGACCAATTATGAACAGGTTCATCAATCATGCAATTAGATTTTGAAAGATTTTGTTCGAAGAACCCTGTAATTACTTTCAAAATGACATATCTTTGGCAAAATGTAGTGTCTTTGTCCACCATATTTGCTGAATGTTAATGTCTGCGATCTTTGTGCAGAGTTAGCATTGTTTTGTGGTTTCACTTGCAATGGGAGTTCATGTTGCAGGCACATTGACACACGTGTATGTATGTAAACCCCCAAATTGTGAACAAAATTCTCATCAAGTATCCCAAACTTTTTTTTGGGTGGGGGGGATTTTGTTTGCTGTCTTGAAATTACCCTGTAAAACCAAAATTGACATCTTATAATAATGAATAAAATAATATTTGGCTGATTGGTGCCTCTGTCAAAATGGAAAATTGTGAAATATGAATTACCTGGAGCGCTTTGGATCATTAAAAGTGACATTTAAATTTATCTCAAGGTTTATTGGAAAAAAAAACTTTTTGTTGTTCTAGTGAAAAAGATCAGTTTTGGGCCATTTTAGAATGTGACTCAGCCTATTGTGAGAGCCGCCTGCTTGCTTTCTCTGGGTGGATACAAGGGCGGAGATTTCAACAGGCGGGGGCCTTTCCTTCATGTTGCCACACACACACATGCACACACACACACACACACACACACACACACACGCACGCAGTCCCCTCGTAATGCTGTCACTTCCACTCCAGACTGACATACTAAAAAGCACACACACATACACACACACACACACGCACACACACATGCACACACACACACTCGCACACACAATGGAAAGGAAGCTGGGGATTCCTGAGATTCCTGTAGACAAAAAGGTGTGAACTCGGGCAGCCGAGCAGCCTGGGAATTCTGTCGCGGTGTGCTCGGGTAGCAGCTTAACGGCCGACAGAGGTGCTGGTGACACAGCAGCAGATAAACAAGACTTACACAGATAAGGTCAAAGAATTCAAACAACAGAGGAAAAGTTAAGGAGAGGTGGGCGGAATGCAACAGATAACAAAGACGACGTTAAAATATTTGGGATGTTTGGGAAGCGAGTTGTTAAGACATTTTTCAGAGCGATTCAATTCTCAGTCTTGCTGTCTTGTCATTTTTTCAAACTGAATTATTACATGTATCAGGTCCCATATTCTAACGTTGGAAATCTATACCAGAAAACACTTAGCTTGCGTTGGGTCTAAGCAGCAACTATAGCATTAGGCTAGTAAAACTACATTTCCTGTGATTCTTAAACATGAAAGCAGGAAGTAGTTCCACTTCCGTATGACGAAAAGAGATGCCTGCTTATGATTAAATGCAGGAGAGAATGAGTATGTGAGCATAATAGAAAGAAATTTGAATTGAATTGCTGGCGTTCATCCATACTCAAGGCGCTCCAGATTACGAGGCGCACTGTTGATTCAGGAGAAAATTTAATGATTTTAAATGCGCTCTTTTTCCCCTTAACGCTCAGCAACACACCGATTTTAGTAACCTCAAGCCGACCAAGCAAACACTTGCTTCGCTTTGTTCAGCATTCTTTCCTTTGTTTGTTAGCAGGATTACGCAAAAACTATACAAGAGATTTCTATTAAACTGTAGGGAGGGCTGCCGGATCTTTCAAACAATGCCACATTAAAATTTGCTCATTTGGAGATTTTGTGGTCACAGTCCACTTTCATTGGGGCCAAGTGGTGCATTAATCAACCCTCTCCAGTTGAATTCAGAATGACGCTAGCATTCCAATTGTAAGCCATCGCAACTGAGTCTTGATATCCCCAATGCAAGACCTCTGGTACATAAAACAAACGACATGGAATGACGCTGGAACTCACTATGTTTGTGACTGAAGTGTTTTGATTATGGGATGAATTGAAGTAGAAAATAATAATAACAATTGAAATAATAATACAATCACAGTAATGAATAATATTGCTGTGAACATCTGGATACACTATTATGTTTTCATATAATTGATATTTGTCATTGTAACGCGAAACCCAAAATATGAACCAAACCATGGCTTTTCTTAACAGTTCCACCCCTGATATAGTTATTTTACAGAAATATTTAATTAGCCTAGCTATAAAATGATTGACGGTAGGTAATAATGATTGCTGACGCATTACAATAATATGTATTTTGTTAATTCATCATTCAAATTTTCCACAAAACATGACAGATGTAGATCGTAACTAAGAACTACCAAACTGATTTTTTTCAAAAATTTGCTGCAAATTTGGCGGAAGCTGCGGATACAGAAATAGCTTTTTATTGATCATTGTAAAAGTTCTGCACCTTCCACAGAGTTTTCATTTGTCTGGGAGTTAGCAACCACTTTGTAATTATTAAATTATCTAAATATTAAAATTATTGCCACCTACATTTGCAGGTTGCTATTGTTTACCTACCATTTTTTGTTTGTTTTTGTTTGAATATATTGTTTCACCACACAGATGGCCAGCACTCTGATGAGTGCTATTCGCGTTAAACGGGTCACTGTGGTTTTAACTTCACAAGGGGCTTGGGGGGGCATGCCCTAAGGAACCACATTGACTATATTTGGCTACTATGTTTGTAGCAAGCATTCAATTCAACTGTGATGTCATGGTCACGCTGGCGAGGCATGACTGCATGTCTTATCTGTGCCCACTGGACTTGTGCTACATTGCTGTCTGTCTGACCCTGACTATCCCTGCGTGTGTGTGTGTGTGTGTGTGTGTGTGTGTGTGTGTGTGTGTGTGCGTGTATGTGTGCGTGAGTGCATTACCCGGTATTAACCCCGCAGAAACAGGTAAAACGCTGCAGCTTCACCCTTGACGCATTTGTGTGACATAGGAATTTTTCCATGATTATGAGAATAATGACAAAGCACACACACACTGTTATTTTTATGCCACACAAAAGCAGCAAAACTATTTAAGGCGGCAGTATCGAACTTCTGGCCTGGGGCCAATTTGGGGCCCCAGGTATTATTGGCCAACAAAGCTTCCTGCATGGGTGTATTTTTTGAGAGCCGACTCTGACGCAACCAACCTCTGCCCAGCAACCCAAAAACATTTGCCAGTTCTCCACCAATCACCAGGCGCTCTGTCACTAATGCCTGCATATGGTGCCGTCAGAAGATTATGAAAAGACCGAACAGTCAGTCACCCTGAATTTCCACTGCAAATGTCAGTTAACTCCTTTGTCAAATTCATAATGTTGTTATTATTATTATTATTATTGTTCGGACTATTATTTTTTATGGTAATCAGAATTGGTTGATGATCCAACCAGTACTTGAACACTGATTTCAGGACAATACTGTTCAATACTCGTGAGTATTGTTGATGACGAACATAACTTTCTCTTTAAAGATTCCATTGTTATGATTTCATTAACAATCAGAAAGAAACACATTTGTTCAACATGCAGCATGGTTTGACTGTCTTCCGTGAACGCCTTTATATTTTTTCCTTAATCCTGCAAATTGGCACTGAGTTAAATAGCATGATGAACTGAGAGGAAAAAAGAAGCATATGATGAATCCCGAATTTAAATGCTCTAGTATGCTAGCGTCCAGCTAATGTAGCCTTTTATAGCTAGCCTAGCCTGTTAATTCAATCCTGTCTGACTTTTAAGGTAGTGGGTTCTACATTTATTGACTAGTTTTATGTTTTCAACCTTGTGAGCTCTGACACACACACACAAACACACACACACACACACACACACACACACACACACACACACACACACACACACACACACAACAATTTTGTTACGTTTGCAGTCTGCAGTCCTCATACGTCTTTGCACATGGTTAATTAGTATGACATTTGAACCAGTAAATTCTATTGACATCTCATTCTTTGACTTCACAGGCATGTTGGAGTGGTTCCCACCCTCACATTTTTAGGACAGGTGATAAACGGGGTGAAAAGGTGACATTTCTTCAACATGACTCATGTTTGATGAGTTGTTTGACCAGGAAGATGTGAACACATTGAATGCAAATTCTTATTCTCCTTCTCAACAGTAAATATTCTCTGATTTCTAACAAAAAAAAAAAAAATCATGGAAGTCAAGGGGATTGCTTCTAAGACTGCAAGGGAAGCTCAGCTTCCCCTAAAATGTCCAAAAATAAGTGATCAAATACATGTGTGTACATACAATTGTGTGTACATGTCATTGACTAAATATGCGTGACAATGCGCTCAACCTTTGTTCCGAATCAGCTTCTTATTACTGGTTACGACGCGACTCTCTTCTCATTCATTCCCGCAGCTTCACTGTGCTTTAAACTGTGTGAACGCCGAGCGTCTACAGCGGTGTTTAAAGAGTCATTGGATAAATGATGGTTTTGTCCCGCCCATCAAACGCTCAGCGTCTCTGGGAGTCTATGGACAGTGGGCATTTATGGGCTGGCCCGGACACTGAGCTTTTCTGCATGATGATTGGATGATCTGTCTGAGGCTGAATCTCTTTTTGATTGACAGCGAAATGAGCCAATCACCGATCTTTAGTTGCAGGCATCGTGGGAGCAGTTTTCAATTCTCATTCTGTTCTGAGTTGAACTGGAGACTTCTTCTAATCATCTGTGCGACACTCTCTTTGTTGAAAACGACTAGCGACAAATTCATCTTTTATTTCTGGTGGGTTTTATTGTAGTTGCTGTAGTTGTAGGACACTAGTTAAGTCCCTGGAAAAGACGCCTTGTTGGTATGACAGGGTCACAGTTAATTTTCTTGAAAAGGAAAGGAGAGTAGAATCCACGTATAAATAAACGGACACATTTTATGATGTAGGCTGAAATTGAGCTTCCCCTCCTTGACAGACCAGCATCCGCCACTGATGGAAGTGCACTATGACTTGATGCTACTCGGGTCATATTAGGCATATTTTGTTAATGCTCGAATAGTCACAACAGAACAACATGTGTCGCTACGTCATAACAACACCACCCAAAGTGCGGGAAATTCACGGTTCTGCACCATTACTTGGTGTTATCGGGGTAAACCCCAGGTGGGTGTTCTAACTACGGCCCGCTGTGCATTCTTTCAAAGACATGGCGTGTACTCAAAATAACATTTGACACGGCCTGCAACTCTATTTTAAAAAGTATGTTGGGGCAGCGTGAAAGCAGACAACCACATCCCAGGTGGGTATAATGTCCCAGACAACAACTCCAACAACTACAAATAAATTGTTTTGACCTTCGGCATCCCCCTCCGTGTCAAAGTCCGTTTTTTTGAACATATCACATTAGTGATCCTAAAGTAAACAGTGCTACAGAGAATGTCAACCCACGACAGATTCTGCTTCTTTTGGTTCTGAATGTGGAGATGCGCTCTGTGCACATCTATTGTAGTGGAATACAGGGCCATGGGAAACCCCAAAATCCTGAAAAATCCTTGTTAACAGAAAGCTGTGATATATTACTTTTTCAAAATAACTATAATATGAACCGTACAACCAAGATGCAGCCCACTTGATTGATGGTATTGGCATGCTTGATAAATTCAAGTTAAAAAAAAAAAGTCAATCCTTTGAATTTCTGTGTGTGGCCATCAAAGGAACACGTGTGGACACTCATGGGTTAAACGTAAATGCAGGCCTTTTTAAGAATACTGACGATATGCTGCAGAAAAAAATTATTAATAACAAAAATCATCTGCTCCTGAATTAAACAAATTCTTCCTTGACTTACTTCCTCTTTAGTGAAGTAGTAAACAAATGATTTTTTGGACAAACATAATATGCTTGCTTAAAAAGAAATCCAAGCGTATTTCCTCAAAAACAAAACCGCAATAATGAAATTATTTTCTGTGAATCGCAGTGTGTGATGCAACAAAATCCGATAAGACTTAAGAAAGGAGCGTTACTGTAAGTAACTGTAAGTCAGTCTGCAGGACTCTGAGCTTCCCAAAAAGTGACTGTGAAAACGACAAATGCTTTTACAGAGACACACAAAGTCCACACTGTCAGCGGAGGTATGACGGCAATGTGACTCGTCCGAAAGAACGACTCTCCGCTTCGTCATTGCGGCACAACCCCTGCCTCCTCCGTCCTCCCCCTTTCCTCTTCCTCTTCCCTTCAGAGGTGCGAGAAGGAAAACATCTCAAGTGAGTGAATGAGCGACTGTGCTTCCTCGCAGGACACGAGAGCGGCGAGCGCTGCTGCCAAGGCGGTGAGGGGTCACGCCGCCAGGAATGCGTGGTCTCTGAGGACCGCTGCGTCGCTCTCCGGCTCCCCTGGTGGAGAGCGAATGCCACGACACTAGGCGTGAGCGCTCCAAATCGCGTTTCCTGCTCTCACTTCCACCTGGCCCCGCCCCTGACCCCCTGCACGCCCATGCCGTCATCCAGCGCTTGCCCAGCAGTCCCACCCACGCCGCTCCCACTTGGCGCCGACACCCACGCCCCAGACTGGTGGACTCCCTGCGACTTTCCCGGAGACCCACCTTCCATTATCTTCACAACAGGCGCAACCCAGGAAGCTGCCGTGAACGCGGCTGAGCTCACGGGGTCGCGCTGGCCCCGAGCCCGACTTCCACTTCTGAGAAGGCTTGATTGAAATATGTAGAAATGTCCAAACCGTGTGTCGAAAATCCAAAGAGCCATTACACACACATGTTTTCGATGAAAGCATTCTCTCTATGTTGTCAGAATTTGACTTTGTAGCCATGCATCATAATATAAAAATATGAGAACATTTCTTGAGCTGACAGCGTTGAATTTGATACCAACAACTTCTCCTTTCGCTCGCAATACCCTACATAAGCAAGACTAATTCCATTCGCATTTGATGAAATGTGACCATTTCATTTATTCTGATCATTTTCAATAGGATTTAGGTTCAACTTAAAACTTTCCATAAAGAAGATTTATTGCAGATTAAATTGGGTGTGAGCTTTAAGCTTTAGAACAGGAACGTACTGGAACATTTACAAAATGTTTATTTTTGTTTAGCAACGCCACAGTTTCATGTGATGGAAGCTAGCGTTGTGGGGTTTGGGATAACATTCATTCATTCATTTTTCATTTTCTGATCTGCTTATCCTCACGAGGGTCGCCGGGGGTGCTGGAGCCTATCCCAGCTGTCTTCGGGCAGTAGGCGGGGGACACCCTGAACCCGTTGCCAGCCAATCGCAGGGCACACGGAGACGAACTCGGGACAATTTTGGAGTGTTCAATCAGCCTGCCATGCATGTTTTTGGAATTTGAGAGGAAACTGGAGTACCCGGAGAAAACCCACGCAGGCCCGGTAAGAAAATGCAACTCCACACAGGGAGGCCAGAGCTGGAATTGAACCCAAAACCTCCGCACTGTGAGGTTGATGTGCTAACCACTGGACCACTGAGCACTGCTTGGGAAAACATTATATAAATAAGTGAATTGATTGGTTTTGTTGATTGATTGTCAATTCATTTACGGCGTCTTGAAGCAACTGTGATGAATTGGCCTTCACTACTTGGCTGCAAGTCGCCACAAGAGGAAGTTTGCTGTCTCCAGAAAGCTTCTCAATATCATGGCAAGAAAACCTAAATTCGGAACACTCAGCAGTTCTGACACATCTGATAATCTGTGTTGATATATCAAAAAGCTTCATCTCAAACTAACCAGTCAAGGCAGATGTCCACCAACCTTGGCGTTTCATCACGATGCCATTCAAATCATTGCTGTGCAATAAAAAGTGAGTACACCCTCATTTTTCAACTTTCTTCCTTTTGATCAAGACATGGAGAAAACATATTTTTGTTGTTTTTTTACAAAGCTCACACAATTCTGAGTTTCATGTCTCTGCTCCAATTTTGAGGTCGACTTTCAACATGCATTGTCACCTCGCATAAGCAGTTTTAACAGAGAAATACTTGTTTCCACCTCACATGAAAGTCATGTCTGAGGGAGCGCAAGACGAAGAACCGCTTGTGAAATCGTCTTAGCGCGTGTTGACCCGGCACAGTTAGTCCCCTTGATGTCATTCCTGATTGCTTACGACTTTGCAAAAAAAATACACGCTCATGTGCGGCATGTGAGTGTGCTGTTCATGGCAGATTAGACTTGCTGGAGGTTTTGTCCCCAACGACCAACAATTAAATGTGGGGTGAAAAGGAGCGAGCGGTTCCAGCAGAAGCGTCATGCGTCCAAAAACCTGGCTGTAAATGCACCACAAATGCTCTCAAAGAAGAAAAAGAACCATCAACGCACAAAAAAATAAATAATAGCACCACACTACAGCGCAGGCCTCCGCCAAGATTTTACCGTTCATAAATCATGACACTCCCTGTTTAAGACAGTTTCTGCGATCAGCTGAGTGCACTCCGAAAAGAACAAGGCAGGGGGTGGCAATGAAAATACATCCATTTTTTTTCCAACATAAACAACTCAACAAAAGAAATCAGCGCACACAGAGTATGACGGAGGCAGTGTAAGGATTTTTGATTCCTGGTTTGGGTGCAACGCTTCCATGACTCAACAGCAAAAAGGCCACTTCCGCGTTCAATCAGAATTATGATGTGAAATGTTGGAGGAAGGCGGGGACGGTTTGATGGTCAGACAGACGGAGAAAAGACTTCTTTTCCACTCCATAAGCGCTTACAGCACTTGCTCCAAATAGCCATCCAGCAGTGTCCTCTCATTTTGGGGGTGCGCAACAGGCTGACTCACAAGCACCGGCCCACTCAACAACAACAACACCAGCACCGCCACTACAACCG
Organism: Hippocampus comes; assembly: GCF_001891065.2. NCBI lineage: Eukaryota > Metazoa > Chordata > Actinopteri > Syngnathiformes > Syngnathidae > Hippocampus > Hippocampus comes. Next base: position 137,794 of record NW_017805498.1, on the reverse strand, counting down.
CACGCCTCCTCCTCTTCCTCCTCCTACTCTTCAGCTCAACCCCGGCCGTACCCCAGCGTGGGAGGCAGCCCGGCCCGGGACCAGAAGAGAGCCCGGGGCGAGGCGCATACACACGCAGCCAGCGCGGACCCACAACTCTGGAGCCTTTTTTTTTTTTTTAATGCGCCCACGCACACATTAACACACACTTCTAGCCCACATGCGGTACCCACGCTGATTTTTAAAGCACCTCTTTAATGATGTCATGTGCGCACATGTGAAGGGATCATGCGGGGGGAAACACGTGGGAGTGTGTGGGCGCTACACGGAATGCGTGTGTACTGTAGCTACTGTTACATTTTGCTCTCACACACGCACACACACACACACACACACACACACACACACACACACACACACACACACACACACACACACACGCATGAAGGAAATACAGCAAAATATTCTACATTTATGGTCCATTACATTAGGTACACTTGCACAATCTAGTGAACCACATCCACAATTGTTGTCATGATCATAATGCTCATTTCTGAGGGATCCTTTCACAAAATGCTTGTTATTGTTCTCGCAGTGAATCATATTTAGAGGTGTTTCTAAGATTTAGGTTGAGAGGATCAACATGTTAGAAAAAAAAGCATTACAGTATAATACTGTCCAGTCAAGCAAGAAGAAAAGGGGAAACAATTTTTAGAGAGCTGGAAGAAGGGATTTTTTTTAAATGTGAAGAATTGGGATCGTATTTGCTTTTAGAATTGCTTCGTATATCGTCAGTATTTGGCCCACTGTCTTTCTGTTGCCTCATTTTATTACACCGTTGAAAAAAAAGTCTTTGGACATGCACATTTTAGCATATAATGTATTAACAGCTACTCTTCTACTTGTGTATACAGAATTGAAAAACAAAATAGCTCGCCACGCCATAACCATCACTTTTAATTTACAAACAGCACCACATAATTTCAATCAATAAAAAAAAACAGGTGAATATGACTGGAACCTTGCTTTTAAATAAAGTCTCTCAAACCTGATCAGAAATACTTTTAGAAAATGCTCTTCCTCATTTATGGCCACTTATTGCATTCTATTGATTAATTTTGCAATTTTCATTTATTATCAATCCATACTTTTTAAAGCCCCTTAGAAACCTTCCTATATATATATATATATATATATATATACACTGTATGCTGCAATGAACTGGATCAAGTATGCTACTGGCTACTAATGTATGCCCGTTACACCAGTGAGCAGAGCAAGCACAATAATAAACATGCTGTGAAATGAGTCGCTCTCTGCGTCTCTTGTATTGCACCTCACTAGATCCCACTGAATGTTGTGGCCAGTCAGTGCAGAATAATAAAATAACATTCATATGATTTGTGTGGGACTTACCAGCATGACGGGTCATCCGCGAAGAACAGGTGGAGGAGGGGCACGTCCCGCCCACCCTGTCCTGACACTGTGGCGGTGAGATCCTTAAGATTGGCTGGGTGTCACACGTTGTGGGACGGCAACACTGTGAAAGGGGCCAGATTGCTCATTAGAATATCTCACATTTGCGCGTGGGCGAGCATTTAGCAAGCCCGCCCCCTCTCTGTGGGCTCCAGGAACACTCATTCTCCGTCCAACGCTATGCGAGGTCCTGACCCGCCGAGTCTGTCCGCTACCAAGCCAGTCCAAGTTACACGAGTACATAACATGATTTATTCTCTTTTCGAACATTTATCTGCTCAAACATCAGATTAAAAAAAAAAAAAAATCTCAGGAAAATGCTCCATTATAACTTCAAATCAGTTATAAACTTCACTGCAATCACAAAATAATCATTCATATAGAACTGATTGTTCGATCGTCACATTATATATATAATATACACATATATTTTAATTTAATACGGCCTTCAGTGAGCTTTATAAAAACTGCTCCCTGCTTGGCAAATGGTGTTACGTGCACTATTTAGGCTTTACTCAGACACCTTCAGCGAATGCAGCATTGCAGGATCTGGCCCGAGCGCACAGCCACACGCGACTTGACATGGATGAATGTGTAAGTGCTTCCACTTTTTCCGACCATCTCACACACACACACACACACACACACACACACACACACACACGTCTAAAAGAAAGCTTGTGAGGCTCACTTGATATACTGCAGGCTTTTTCAACGTGCCCACTTTAACACCGCGACAGAGTTGACGCACCGCCTCTCCCCCGCAAAACAAAGTAAAACAAAATAATTCAAAACAAAGCTCAAGCAGGTCAATCAATAGATTGCGGCCTTTCCTCAATATTTGAAAGGGTGAGCGCACCCCCTTTCCCCCCCGGTAAAAAAAAAAAAAAAAAAAAAAAAAGATCATAACGAAGCCCATGATTAAGCCATGCACCAGATTTGACATCAAAGAGCAGGTGCAGCCCTCTCTGCTCCCTCAAAACGAAACAAAAATAACGCCACAAAGCCAGTCGGGGTGCACCCTGACTGTAAATTGCAGCCTTTCCCGCACGCACTTCCTTCAGCATCCCGACAGAGTCGGCCGGTGTACCCCTTCTCGCTCTTCCAAACCAAAACAGAAACAATGTCCAGACAAATCTTATGAGGGTTAGCTGACGCATCACCGCCAGAGAGGGTGCACACCTTTCTCCCACGCACGCAACCCCGATGACGATGGTACCGCAATATAGCGATTGTGCAATCATCACTTGACAGAAACACCAGAAAAAAACGGACTTATTCTTCTTTATCAAAATTCAACCATGTCACTGAATGTTTTGGAGAAAACAAGTGACATTAAACATTAAAATAAACAACCTCTTAATAGTTGGCGGCGGTGTTGATACTGGGCATGGAGAATACGTCTCATTACCAATACTTTGTCCCACACGTTGCTGTGTATTGATATTGTCGGTCCTGCATTCCGAAATCCTTGAGACATTTGCAAAAATTCCTTTCATCATCACTCTGTCGGCATGGCAGGTGAATCTGATTCCTCACGCATTAACACCCGCACGACCAGATCTGGTTGAGGACATGCAGCCAAAAGTAAAATCCCCACATTTCTGCTGGGAAGATCCAGACTTGCAAAATTGGTGTCCAAAGTCCAGTTTGTGTTTGCAGCATAGGGTCTCATTAATTTTGTTTAAGTGTCTGGGTATATGTCACAGATGGAGTCATGAATGAGGTGGACTCTGGTCCTTACCTGGACTTTGATGCATTAGTTCATTATTTTGAGGATTGCTTATTATTTAACTTGCATTGCATAGTTGGGGGTTTATCAAATGTCAATCAACCGCTCAAAATGATGACTCATCTCAAAGTAAGTGAGGAAAGGGTGCATGTTCCAAAGTGTGTGAAATGGCAGATCGGGCAGATGGGGATTCCGCATTACCAAACATGTTGTCCCGAAGCACTTTATTTTTTCCACTTTGCATGTTTTGACCGACATTTCAGGCAGTGACTCGAAATACGTTTTCAACTTGCTTGCTTAGCTATCATATACATTGGACATAACATGCATGAGACCACAGAGACTCGAACCTAAAATTGGCAGGTATTGGATTTTCACTGACAAAATGCTCACTTTCAAATGATCTTCATTGTTTCTTTACTATGTATTTAGTCAGTTTTTTCTTGGGGGGGGGGCTGTTTTTTTTAATTCAGACACTTTGGGATTGCTTTTAAGCACTTTATTTTCTGACTTATAATTTTTAAGCCCAGTTCTGGCTGTGAACTGGAAATTCTTGTTAAAAATATGGTGCCGTACACCATAAAACACGGTTTCTTTGCTTGTGCAGTTTAAGCAGGAGACCATAAAGAATCTCATTGTGTTAAAATGTCAAAATGACCATCAAGTGTGACAGGATTTTCATCAGCCATTGACAAAGTGTTACTCGATACCTCGTATGCTTCTTCTTCTTATTATTTGCTACTTCTACTGCATTATTTATAGCTAGAGTGTGGAAAACAACTGTATGTTTTATTTTATTTTTATGATCGAATCTTTTCTTGGTGACGACAAAATATTTGAACGACAAAGGATGTTTCCTTTATCCTTTTCCTGGGGTGGGTCTCTTTAACTGTAAATCGATGACGCCTGAGGTTTATGTTACCCCATCATCTGTGTAGCAATTCATTCAAAGTGAAAATGAACAATCATAGTGGCCTGCGGTGATGGCGTCAGAAGGGGAAATACACCTGCCGTGGGGCTTTACCGTCTCCTCCTCACCAAAAAGTCGTGACTTTTCCCTATAATGCGCCTCGTCGTCACTCTCACTCTGATTCGCCGCCATTTGCATGCAGCGCGTCGCACGGCGGGCATAAGCCAAACTGTGGCGGAGAAAGTCGACGACGCTCTCACCACAGGATGTGAAATTCCCTGAATACATTTTCGGGTAGCCTACTCTTGTTTGGTTATGAGTGCAGGGGAGGTTTCGGGAATTTTCTCAACATTTTTTTTCCCCCACCCGAGTGACATATTCTCAATTACTGTTCTCAGTCTTACATGGACGAGCTAAAATTCTTCATCAGCTCATCAAGGTGATGATTTTTTTTTTTTAAACGGGAAACCACCGAGACGCTTTGTTTCCTCTCAGTCAAAGAAGACTGAGTGTAATTTTCTGAAGGAATCATGACCAAAACACATGTGATATCTCGTTAAGATGGGAACAATGTCATTCAGACCGCACGCATGCTTCACACTGAGAAATCAGATGAAAGAAGAGAGGATAATTCGGGACACGAATCAAGAATCCAAATAAATGCAGAGAAAGGAAGATGGCATTTAAATCACGAAGCAAAGTCGAGATTATATATGAAGCGACACAGCGGCTGCAGTAGTCAATTAGAACAAATAAGACGCAGTCGAAAATTCAAGATAAGATAGGAGAGTGTCAAATATGACGATAGAAGACAAGTTAAAACAAAACCAAAATTAGGATAAAATGATATCAGACAAAAACCAAAGTCAAGGAAATGATGATGTATCAATAAAGCCAAAAACCTTTACGGGGATTGCATACGTTGCATGACAGGATGATATAAGACTGGGAAAAAAAAAGCCAGCAGTTATAAATCAGAATAAAATCAGAGATTGGATGTCTCAAGACAAAAGAAAGAAAATAAAAGAAGCGAGCCAGATGGGATGTATGAAATGTTTGTAAAAACAAATCATATCCGAATGAGGATGGTGTGCGAGATTTAACCGAAACCAGAGATTGGATCACATGCGACTTGGCTAAATAAAACAACAACAACAACAACAACAAAAAACCATCAACAAATATGAGAATTAATACTACAATAAAATAACAAATTGAATTGTAGGAGGACTTCACCCAAAAAAAAAAAGAATCGAAGCATGTCGGATAATATTGACATATTCAAATACAAAATAAAGTGATAGAAGCAAGAAATCAAAGGTAAAGAAAGGATAATGTGCCAAGAGAAAATACCGGCGCGGCCGTGATGGCAAGATAAAAACTAACACATACAAACACAGATATGAAAGGAGGAGAAAACGAACTAAAAGCACGAGATGCAATATTTGATTTCAAATAGAAGCAAAATGTAAGTATAGTTTGAATAAGATTATTATTGACAGAAAAGCACGGATGACATGAGGCTGTCCCAAAAAAAAAAAAAAAATGCAAACATTAACAGGAT
>NW_017805498.1:117954-129232 GCF_001891065.2 Hippocampus comes | reverse complement strand
AAAAAAAAAAAAAAGATCATAACGAAGCCCATGATTAAGCCATGCACCAGATTTGACATCAAAGAGCAGGTGCAGCCCTCTCTGCTCCCTCAAAACGAAACAAAAATAACGCCACAAAGCCAGTCGGGGTGCACCCTGACTGTAAATTGCAGCCTTTCCCGCACGCACTTCCTTCAGCATCCCGACAGAGTCGGCCGGTGAAAAAAAAAAAAAAAAAAAAAAAAAGATCATAACGAAGCCCATGATTAAGCCATGCACCAGATTTGACATCAAAGAGCAGGTGCAGCCCTCTCTGCTCCCTCAAAACGAAACAAAAATAACGCCACAAAGCCAGTCGGGGTGCACCCTGACTGTAAATTGCAGCCTTTCCCGCACGCACTTCCTTCAGCATCCCGACAGAGTCGGCCGGTGTACCCCTTCTCGCTCTTCCAAACCAAAACATAAACAATGTCCAGACAAATCTTATGAGGGTTAGCTGACGCATCACCGCCAGAGAGGGTGCACACCTTTCTCCCACGCACGCAACCCCGATGACGATGGTACCGCAATATAGCGATTGTGCAATCATCACTTGACAGAAACACCAGAAAAAAACGGACTTATTCTTCTTTATCAAAATTCAACCATGTCACTGAATGTTTTGGAGAAAACAAGTGACATTAAACATTAAAATAAACAACCTCTTAATAGTTGGCGGCGGTGTTGATACTGGGCATGGAGAATACGTCTCATTACCAATACTTTGTCCCACACGTTGCTGTGTATTGATATTGTCGGTCCTGCATTCCGAAATCCTTGAGACATTTGCAAAAATTCCTTTCATCATCACTCTGTCGGCATGGCAGGTGAATCTGATTCCTCACGCATTAACACCCGCACGACCAGATCTGGTTGAGGACATGCAGCCAAAAGTAAAATCCCCACATTTCTGCTGGGAAGATCCAGACTTGCAAAATTGGTGTCCAAAGTCCAGTTTGTGTTTGCAGCATAGGGTCTCATTAATTTTGTTTAAGTGTCTGGGTATATGTCACAGATGGAGTCATGAATGAGGTGGACTCTGGTCCTTACCTGGACTTTGATGCATTAGTTCATTATTTTGAGGATTGCTTATTATTTAACTTGCATTGCATAGTTGGGGGTTTATCAAATGTCAATCAACCGCTCAAAATGATGACTCATCTCAAAGTAAGTGAGGAAAGGGTGCATGTTCCAAAGTGTGTGAAATGGCAGATCGGGCAGATGGGGATTCCGCATTACCAAACATGTTGTCCCGAAGCACTTTATTTTTTCCACTTTGCATGTTTTGACCGACATTTCAGGCAGTGACTCGAAATACGTTTTCAACTTGCTTGCTTAGCTATCATATACATTGGACATAACATGCATGAGACCACAGAGACTCGAACCTAAAATTGGCAGGTATTGGATTTTCACTGACAAAATGCTCACTTTCAAATGATCTTCATTGTTTCTTTACTATGTATTTAGTCAGTTTTTTCTTGGGGGGGGGGCTGTTTTTTTTAATTCAGACACTTTGGGATTGCTTTTAAGCACTTTATTTTCTGACTTATAATTTTTAAGCCCAGTTCTGGCTGTGAACTGGAAATTCTTGTTAAAAATATGGTGCCGTACACCATAAAACACGGTTTCTTTGCTTGTGCAGTTTAAGCAGGAGACCATAAAGAATCTCATTGTGTTAAAATGTCAAAATGACCATCAAGTGTGACAGGATTTTCATCAGCCATTGACAAAGTGTTACTCGATACCTCGTATGCTTCTTCTTCTTATTATTTGCTACTTCTACTGCATTATTTATAGCTAGAGTGTGGAAAACAACTGTATGTTTTATTTTATTTTTATGATCGAATCTTTTCTTGGTGACGACAAAATATTTGAACGACAAAGGATGTTTCCTTTATCCTTTTCCTGGGGTGGGTCTCTTTAACTGTAAATCGATGACGCCTGAGGTTTATGTTACCCCATCATCTGTGTAGCAATTCATTCAAAGTGAAAATGAACAATCATAGTGGCCTGCGGTGATGGCGTCAGAAGGGGAAATACACCTGCCGTGGGGCTTTACCGTCTCCTCCTCACCAAAAAGTCGTGACTTTTCCCTATAATGCGCCTCGTCGTCACTCTCACTCTGATTCGCCGCCATTTGCATGCAGCGCGTCGCACGGCGGGCATAAGCCAAACTGTGGCGGAGAAAGTCGACGACGCTCTCACCACAGGATGTGAAATTCCCTGAATACATTTTCGGGTAGCCTACTCTTGTTTGGTTATGAGTGCAGGGGAGGTTTCGGGAATTTTCTCAACATTTTTTTTCCCCCACCCGAGTGACATATTCTCAATTACTGTTCTCAGTCTTACATGGACGAGCTAAAATTCTTCATCAGCTCATCAAGGTGATGATTTTTTTTTTTTAAACGGGAAACCACCGAGACGCTTTGTTTCCTCTCAGTCAAAGAAGACTGAGTGTAATTTTCTGAAGGAATCATGACCAAAACACATGTGATATCTCGTTAAGATGGGAACAATGTCATTCAGACCGCACGCATGCTTCACACTGAGAAATCAGATGAAAGAAGAGAGGATAATTCGGGACACGAATCAAGAATCCAAATAAATGCAGAGAAAGGAAGATGGCATTTAAATCACGAAGCAAAGTCGAGATTATATATGAAGCGACACAGCGGCTGCAGTAGTCAATTAGAACAAATAAGACGCAGTCGAAAATTCAAGATAAGATAGGAGAGTGTCAAATATGACGATAGAAGACAAGTTAAAACAAAACCAAAATTAGGATAAAATGATATCAGACAAAAACCAAAGTCAAGGAAATGATGATGTATCAATAAAGCCAAAAACCTTTACGGGGATTGCATACGTTGCATGACAGGATGATATAAGACTGGGAAAAAAAAAGCCAGCAGTTATAAATCAGAATAAAATCAGAGATTGGATGTCTCAAGACAAAAGAAAGAAAATAAAAGAAGCGAGCCAGATGGGATGTATGAAATGTTTGTAAAAACAAATCATATCCGAATGAGGATGGTGTGCGAGATTTAACCGAAACCAGAGATTGGATCACATGCGACTTGGCTAAATAAAACAACAACAACAACAACAACAAAAAACCATCAACAAATATGAGAATTAATACTACAATAAAATAACAAATTGAATTGTAGGAGGACTTCACCCAAAAAAAAAAAGAATCGAAGCATGTCGGATAATATTGACAGATTCAAATACAAAACAAAATGATAGAAGCAAGAAATCAAAGGTAAAGAAAGGATAACGTGCCAAGAGAAAATACCGGCGCGGCCGTGATGGCAAGATAAAAACTAACACATACAAACACAGATATGAAAGGAGGAGAAAACGAACTAAAAGCACGAGATGCAATATTTGATTTCAAATAGAAGCAAAATGTGAGTATAGTTTGAATAAGATTATTATTGACAGAAAAGCACAGATGACATGAGGCTGTCCCAAAAAAAAAAAAAATGCAAACATTAACAGGATAACAAGCACCAGTAAGAAACGTCAAGTAAGAATAACCCAACATGAGAATGCCATTTGAAGAGAGAGAAAGAATAATGTGATTGATTATGAATGTGACGTGATTAAAACGCCCAAACTGGGCCGATGGGGATGTTTTGCAGTGTCAGAAAAAACTTTGACTGTTTTTCAGGGTTTTTGTTTTGTTCATACATAACAGTCTGGCGTGCCATTTGTCCTGTCTAATATTGATTCCGGGTTACACAAATCATCAGCAACGAGCGGCGGGCGACGGCGGGCAATCAGAGAGCGTTGAACTCGAGCGATGACAAACATGTGATCGCTTAATCTGACATGGCCGCCTTTCGAACTTCCGATAATGATAATTAAAAAAAAATCAGGGCAGGCAGCCATGTTTGTGCCACAAAAACTTGAAGGTACAACTCCACGCATACACACAAAAAACAAGATAATGAGTAAAATAACAACAGACGAAAGGTCTTCCACTGATGATTTAATGGGAATGTTCACAAGCTTGTTTGTCAACTTGCTCCCAATCCTGGGAAGGCCGTGTGAAGGCTGAGGTGTTTTCACTGTCTCCTTTACTGGGAATTCCCCGTTCGGAGCCGCAGCTGTACATTGGCCTGTGTGTGTATGTGTGTGTACAAATGTGTGTGTACAAATGTGTGTGTGTGTGTGTGTGTGTGTTTCCTCCTGCATTCCCAGGGTTCGGGGTTAAAGCCTCTTAAATGTCCCCCTTTGCCTTTTGTCCTCACATTTCAGCTGAAGTTTCCTCGCATTCATCCTACCATTCCGACTCGCCGTGTGTGTGTGTGTGTGTGTGTGTGTGTGTGTGTGTGTGTGTGTGTGTGTGTGTGTGTATATGTGTGTGTGTGTGTGTGTGAGAGAGCGAGCTCCGGAATGCACTTTTGGTTTGACAGGCGCCTCGACTGCGTTTGTGTGCGTCTGTGAGAATGTGTGTGTGTAAATAAGCAGCTTAAGAACAAATAATGACAAAACAAGGTAAGGAAATAAATGGTGAAATTTGCAAATAACGACATCTCTTTGCCTTTTTTGGGGGTGGGAGCGGGGGGGGGGGTCGCATGCATTCTTTTGGCCCTTGTGCAAAATCAACACTTACACACACACACACACACACACACACACACACACACGCATACGCACACACTTCAAATATGTGCTCTGGCTCAACGAGAGCTCTGCACCCACTCACCCACACAGCCACCCACTCACTCACGTGCACTGCCAAACAGCTCTCGCTCTTGAGCCACCCACCGCATCCCCTTCCCACACCGCCCACCACACACATATTCACGCATTTCACACCGGGCATACGCCTGATCTGATTTCCTCGTGGCTTTTTTTGTTTTTTTGGGGCCAGCAATAAAATAAACACAAATACATGATAATCGCATTCCGTACATATCTCTGCCGCCAATGGGAAGGTGCGACTCCTTTTTTCTGCAAAAGTTCCTTGCAGTATGTGTGCGAGAGAGGGTGCGTGCGCGTCCGCGTGTGTGTATGTGTGTGTGTGTGTGTGTGTGTATGTGTGCGTGTGCGTGTGCAAGTGGATGGGTGTGTGTATTGTGCAACCCTGGACCCACAAGAAAGAGAAGAAGAAGAAGAGAGAAAAGGCAGAATGAGAGTGAGGGAACAAAGAGATCTGGGGCGAAGTCTCACACATTCCTCAGGCTTGCCAATATCCTACCAAGCACCATCGCTGCTGCTGCTGCTGCAACTCCAGACACTCATGCATACACACGCACACACACATTGGGTGAAAGAAGCTCACACCTAACTTTTTTTCTGACAAAATATCCCCATGGTGAAAAATGTCTGCACCATTAAAGGTGATGCATGGATTGTGCCACACAAATATATACAAGACGAAATTACACACACACACACACACACACACACACACACACACACACACACACACACACACACACACACACACAACACGGTTAAACAGCACTTTTGTTTTGTGGACTACCTAAATTCCCAAAATGCGGGATGTTAAAGGTCAAGACAAGAACGGCGGCACCACAGCCACGTGAAACCCCACGTTTGTGTCATCCATGTTGAACGAACGATCAAAGTTTGGCATGCAAAACTTCACACAAAGGCTGACGAACGCTGACAGTCAAGAGGAGGCCGTCCTACCTTATTTTGTTACTTTTTGCCGCAGAAGAAGGGGTGCAATTAGAGAGGAAGAAAAGCAGTGAAAATAAATGCCTGTTGTGTTGTTGTTGTTGTGTAAAGAGTGAGCGCTACCTGAGCACATGGCACGCCGCGCCGCACTTCCTCCACGCGCTTTTGTCTCTCTCTGCTGCTCGGCTCACATGCTTCTCCATCTGCCTGTCGCTCAGCGTCTCTCCTCATGTCTTCCTCCCTCGCTCTCCCTTCCTCCCTCCCTCTCCTCGCGCTCTCTCTCTCTCTCTCTCTCTCTCTCTCTCTCTCTCTCTCTCTCTCTCTCTCTCTCTCTCTCTCTCTCTCTCACCCCCCTCAAACCCTCTCTTACTCTGATGAGGAAGCAACTCGTCTGACTTGAGACAATCTAGTTGTCCAGCTTCATGCTAATTGCCCATATTGGCCCAGGGGTGTCCAGGCAAATTTTGAGCATCTCATTTTGAATTCAAATGCAACATATTTTGTAAACGACATGGCCAATGTAGTGCCTGTGTGCCGCCTATGGCTCACCATGGTTCTTGGAACAAAGTAGCATCGCGGGTTCAATCGTGGTGGTGATCAGATGAATTCCTTTGGAGGAGGTGTTGGGAAAAACGAAAATGATCAAATTACCTGAAAAAAATGGAACTTGGACAGGAAAATGGGAGTGGAAGAGCACAAGTTCAATCTCCGTACGTGTTGTTGTCGAAGAACTCGCATGCTACATTTCGTGATCTGTTGGCTGCACTGGTGGCGGGTGCTGGATTGAGGGGTTTGTGTTCAAGGCCGCTAAAGTACATTTCTGGCAGGATAAACATCCATCTATCCATTTTCTATACAGGTTGATCTCAGAGTCTCACATGACGGAACATTCACCACTATAGAGAATTTAGCGCCTTGAATGCAGCTCGTGTGCAATATTTTGCAATGTGAGGGAAAGCTCGAGTACCGGCAGAATGCCCAAGAACGTACGAGGAAAGCATGCAAACGACACTACAGCTGGGATTCAAACTCCAAACCTTGGAAGAGTGAGACAAGTTAACTAACCACTAACACAGAGTGTTACCCCAGTTGATTGGTAATTACAATTTATATTATAATAAAAGTAATAACGATTGACGCTGCAAGGAACAAGCCCTCACGCTTGATCTAAGACAGTGGTTCTTAACCTGGGTTCGATCGAACCCCCGGGTTTGATGAATCGGTCTCAGGGGTTCGACGGAGCCTCTGCCATGGAGGTTAAGACACACCCGACTCAAATATGTCAATTAGTTATGACACGCCCACTTGGCCATCACTGGCTGCAGATGATCGCATTGCATTGCTTGTCCAATCAGTGCTGCGGGTAATTTAGCTCGCTCAGTAGTCAAAGTGCGACTGTCGTGATAGTACGTCATGCACGGTTCATTTTGTGCATAGTTAAAAATACTTATGTCTAGAAATCTTATGTACTTTTTTCAGCTTTTAATAAATGCATTTTTTTAAGTGTTGAATTGATCAAAAAATCATATTTTTATTTTTCACTAATGAAGGGTTCGATGAATGTGCAATTGAACTGGTTGGATTCAGTACCTCGAACAAGGTTAAGAACCACTGATCTAAGATCATGCAGATAATCATACCTTATATATACACAGTCTATACTTTATTGATTTATTTTTTGGGACAGAAGGGAGACACAAGAGCTTTGGTCTACTTTGTGTGCACTGAAAGTTAACTTCCATGCATTGCCCACATATGATATAATTCAAATGCATCGACCTCACAGTGCAGAGGTCGTGGGTTCGATCCCAGCTACGGCCTTCCCTTGTGGAGTTTGCATGTTCTCCCCGGTCCTGCGTGGGTTTTCTCCGGGTACTCTAGTTTCCTCCGACATTCCAAAAACATGCATGTCAGGCTGATTGAACACTCAAATTTGTCCCGAGGTGTGAGTGTGAGCGCGGGTGGTTGTTCGTCTCTGTGCACCCTACCGTTGGCAGGCAGTCGGTTCGGGATGTCCCCCACCCCCTACTGCCTGAAGACAGCTGGGATTGGCTCCAGTGCTCCCCGCGACCCTTGTGAGGATAAAGCGGTTCAGAAAATGGATGGATGGATGGATGGATGTTTTGCAGTATAGAGTTGCTCATCTGTCTTGTATACAGCATACAGTGCATTGTTCAAACTTGATCGCGATCTGACAAATCTGTTTTATGATACAATTTTGCTCATAAATTCCTCTAACAAAACTTGATCGCGATCTGACAAATCTGTTAGCAAAGAACCACTGGAAATGACCATATACGATCGTAAAACGGCCACGTCAGAGCAAACGAGCAGATTTGCCCTTTTTTTTTTTTTTTTTGTGTGATCTTGATACTTTTTGTGGGGTTACTCTTGATGGATGTGCCAACCAAAAATTAGATGGGGCCCATACCAGTTGTACATTTTTACCAGGGCAAACAGCGAAAGAATGGAGTAATCATTTTTGCTCTGATGAAAGAACTTGTTGCTAGCTCTGCAAAGCTACAATACTGTATGTCACGCATAGTGAGACGTGACTGTTGCCACCCAAACATTTTTCCGTGACGAATACACGTAACGGTATTAACCGTTCCAACTCGAGTCTGAAAATTCTCATTTGGTGTTTGAGCCTATTCTTAACCTTTCTTCACACGAGCATATCCGATGGTCTAAATGTGTCATTGATTTGACTAGATCTCAAGATTGCGTGAGAAGTTACCCAGATTCTTTGAGAATCGTGCATACGATGGCATTTTCCTCAAAGTTGGGATATGACTAATTGGAGGGGAAAAAAAAGAGAAGAAAAAGAACATCTTTCATCTCTAACAGAACTTTTAAATGTCTTTTGCCATTTGTGTAGGAAGAGATTCTACACTCGTCCAATCAGTTAAAAAACAACAACAACAATCTTGAACTCAAAATTTGGTATGAATAATTTTGGGCTTAATTACAGCAAATGTGTTGTGAACATTGTTTCGAGCTACATCCATCACATAAGATTGTTACTTTCATTTGAGTGGCGTTAGAGTTTATAGTTAGTGACGTGTGGAAGCAAATATTGTCAAAAGTGTTTGCCCACCTATTAAATGTGAAATTAAACAACCAAGTCAATTTTAAGTGGCTTTTAGGTGTTTCTCTCTGAAAATGGCGAAAAATGTGTCATGACCACTCCACACACAGTTTCTCCACCGATGGCTTTGCAGATAAACCAGAGCGAAAGAACCTCTTTGACGATGAAGCACTCTCCTGTCAAAGCCTAAAAATACGTTTTTGTGGCGATGTGTCCGTGCGCCACAAAAATTGTTTGGACGGATGCTTGTTTTCCATACTCTGGACTCTGCTTACGCAAGAAAAAGAAAGCCGCTGCAGGCAGCGCTCACTGCCGCTGAGCAACGCGCAAGTGGAGATGGCCAAACTTCCCGAGCGAGATCCAGGCCAATGGCGGTGATTCAACCAAAATCAGACCGTTCCATTGGCCCAGCAGTATATGAGGCCAGAATGAGGTCCCCCTTCACGTGAATGGGACGGCTCGCCCCTTAAAAAAAAAGACTTTGGCAAGACAAGAAAAATGCTGTATCATAATCATTCTGTTGGTTGCAGCAGCATTTTTTTCTACATGCTCTTGAAATGAACTTGAGTTGAAGTGTCTTTTACAGTTTATTTTTTGTTTGTTCTGGAACGGAAGAGAATTAGGGCCAGAATTGTGTGGGGGGGGGGGGGCAAGATAGGCAAGTTTCTCACTTTTATCTCAGAATTCTGACCTTATTCCCAGACTTCTCACTTCAAAGTCAGAATTATGACTTTATTCTCAGAATTCTGACTGATAAACATTCAAGTCAGAAGTCTGATTCTAAAGTCAAAATTCTGAGAATAAATTCAGAAATCTGAGAATCAAATCAGAATTCTGAGGAGGATCTTGCCAACCTTGTTTTCTTTATCTTCATTGACCCTAATCTTCTTCCGTAGTTCTGAGTATGCATATTCAGTGTAATCGATTTTTTCCCATTTTTTTATTTGATTGTACACATAACTTGGTAATTATTTGAAGCAAAAAAAAAAAAAAAAAACAAGAAAAAATTGAGGGGCCACTTGGGAGTCGAAGAGAGGGCTCTTCTTAGGGAGCTGCGCCAAAAGAAGCGGCTCTCCAAAAAGACCAGTGGTCTCATGAGCAAGGTGCTGCGTACGTACGCACAAAAACATTGCGTACGTACCTTCCCGCTCTCACTTTCATATGCATCAAAAGCAAAATGCCTGTGGAAATATGCGGTGCTTCAGAGCAGCAAACGCATCTTTTTCTTGCTTTCCAGCTGTTTGCGAGTCGTAGAGATGATGCTAGGCCCTGGCAGGTGCGGTGACACGGGAAGCACGGTCGATGCCCGCGGGGAACCAAAATAATACACACACAACGTAACGCCAAAAAGCCATTGCAGAATTTTTTTTTGAACTAATGATCAACATTAGTCATATATGATGAAACTGTTGTCTGGAATGCCAGTCAAGCTTTTTGGTGGGTTTTTTTTTGTATGGACTCAAGTATAAGCAAGAACACAGTCACAGGCATGCAAATAATAACGTAAAATAGACATGAAAGTTACATTTCAAACAACAGGTCATATTCATGGGATTATACACGGCATACAAATGTACCAACTATTTATCCTACACTTCAGATAAGAGCAAATGCCATTTTTTCCCCCCAATCTTTTATTATTGTGACTAACTAATCACAATTACAGAACAATTAAACGATCACATTTTGTCAACAGGCAACAGGCAGAGGAGATGATAGTCTATTATACTATGGGGGGGAAAACGCTGTGATGATTATTTTTTTCTTTATTTGCCCCCAAATTCATCTTATTTCTGAACACTGCAAATGGCCCTGCACAACAACCTGTTACCGCATATGATGTGGCTTAAAAAAAAAAAGAAAAGAAAGAAAGAAAGAAAGAAAATACAAAAATGTAGATATCATTCATTCATTCATTTTCCGACCCGCTTTATCCTCACTAGGGTCGCGGGGGGTGCTGGAGCCTATCCCAGCCGTCTTCGGGCAGTAGGCGGGGGACACCCTGAGCCGGTTGCCAGCCAATCGCAGGACATACAGAAACGAACAACCATATGAGCTCACACAATTTTGGAGTGTTCAATCAGCCCTCCATACATGTTTTTGGAATGTGGGAGGAAACTTGAATACCCGGAGAAAACCCACGCAGGCACGGGGAGAACATGCAAACTCCACACAGGAAGGCCACAGCTGGAATTGAACCCGGTACCTCTCCACTGTGAGGTCGACATGCTAACCACTGGACCACCGGGCCGCCCCAAGATGTCGATATCGCTCCTGGTATTTTCAGTCAGCTGTACAGTATTTCAGTTCGGCCAGTGTTGATTCGTCCGCCTTGCTGAGTTGCAGATTGGCCAGTTGTTAACTGGACCACCGGGCCGCCCCAAGATGTCGATATCGCTCCTGGTATTTTCAGTCAGCTGTACAGTATTTCAGTTCGGCCAGTGTTGATTCGTCCGCCTTGCTGAGTTGCAGATTGGCCAGTTGTTAATTTTTTTTTTTGTGTGTGTGGGG
>NW_017805498.1:94288-114338 GCF_001891065.2 Hippocampus comes | reverse complement strand
GGGGGTGGTTTGGTTTTTTTTTTTTTTTGTGTGTGTGTGTGTGTGTGTGTGTGTGTGTGTGTGTGTGTGTGTGTGTGTGTGTGTTCAAAGCATAATACACTACCATTCCAGTGTACTTTAATAGTTTTGTGAACATTTTTGACTTTTGTTTTTCTTTCAATTTTCTGGTTTTGTGTGAACTCAAAAAGACATTTAAAAAACACCACAGTATACTTAAATCACAAATGTTTATTTATTTATTTTTTTTAGAAGAATATTCAAATATTCTTCTTGTTGAACATAAAAGAAATCCCTACAGCCACACTTATAAAAGTAAAAACCTGTTGAATGTCTTCCCAGAAGAGTGGAGGCTCTTATAGAGTCAAAAGCAGGACAACCAACACCATAAATTCGCTTCTTGTAGGTGTAATAGCCCACAATGCGGGACGTGACAAGCAACAAATTTTCTCCCCGCTTCCCCCGCTCGTGTTGACGTTGCAATCATAAATTCCAAACATGGTTCAGTAGGGCAGCGGCAACCCAAACACCAGTCCAGGGGCTGCAAGAGGTGATGAATGTTGTTCATCATCTGTTGTCATTTTGCCCCCCCCGCCCCTCCTGCCAGCCCAAATTATTATGGAAAGGAAGTAGACGGACAGGTTGAGAGATGAACTGATCAAGTGTGTGTTTTGTTATTTTTTCACAACTCGACACACAAATTCTATCAAACGTGTCGTCTCTCTGAGGTAATCCCAAACTTTCACTTGTCGCGGGTGGCTGTCAACTCCACGGTCGGTTGGTGGGTAATACCAGACTCTCCTTCGACGCAAAACCAAAAATATTCTTTTTCCCATTTCGTTCGGTTCTTGCGCAGTGACCGAAAATGATTGTACTTGAAGATTCCTCCTCCTAATGAAAACTGGATTACCATATTGTTCAGTTCTTATGTCCGGTCCTCTTTGGCGAAACAAAATTCTATATGTGAAGGTGTGACACAACAATTGATCAGATCAATACCGAAACTGACCCACGAGGGTCAGACACTTCCTGCCTCTTCAGCCCTTTAGCTGTGAAACCAAACAGATTCCTTCTCCCTTCTTGTTCGGTTCTCGTGCGCTGGCCTCTTCAGGAAAAGTGAATCTACTTGAATGTCCATCGTGTGCGCCCGCCTCCTCTTTCTCCTCCACCAGTTGTGTGCATGTGCGAGTGTGGGAGTACGAGGGTGAAGGAGGACCACTCCGCGTGGGCTGAACAGTGCTCGGGCTTTCTCTGCTGTGGTGTTAATAGGCCTCTCCCTCCTCTCAGCGGGACAGAAAAGCCGGCGTTTGCGCAGAGGTAATGGAGTGATGGAGAAGTGGAAGGAATATGCGTGGGCGATCCATGATGAAGGCCTCGCACCTCTTTCTCTCTCTTTTAGCTCCGTCGCTCACTTCTCCATGCACTTGCTTTCTCTCTTTTCTCACTCATCAAGGGCTTTGCCGCTGCGTCCACAGACAAAGTGGAAAGCCAGCGCTAAAAGTCCTTGTCAGAGTTGCATAAGATGAGCACATGCCTTGATGCATGAAAGAGACATTAACGCCCGTGCATACTAATTGGATCTTTCTAATCGCGCAGCTTTTGTCTAGCTTGGCGGCGGCTTTGCAGCCGCATCCAAACACATGGGAGAGTCAAGTCACTCTGTGGGAGAGTAAAATCGCCTGTGAGGAAGACGGGGCGAGTGTCCAGCCAAGCTGCTATGAATTTATTTGTACAGTCACAAGACATGAATATTAATTGAAGAGATTTCTTTTCACTCCCCCAGTTTGGTTAGCCGTTGCGCCTGACGGCATTGTCAGACACAGCATCGCGTTTGGCATCTCATTGAATCTTGTTTTTTGGGGAACAGGTTGCTGATCAATTTGGTGGGAAGTGTTGGGGTGGGGGGCGGTTTGCCTGTGAAGCCAGTCGGGTTTGTGACAAGGCCTGGGGGGTGAGTTGCTCATTCATAGCCTCCTTCACACAGAGATCCTGCAAAATTACAGGATGTCCAGCATTTGCTTGCCTGTGCTTGTTACACAGAACCCAGTAAAGAGGGATTCTGCCATAAGTGTGTGTGTGTGTACATCACAGCAACACGGAATACCGCTGGGTGTGTGTCAATGCGGGGTCTGGGGTTTATTGTTTAAAATGGGATCCCCATTAGTCTTGACAATGGTGATGCCTATTCTTCCTGGCTCCTGTCACACTGCAGTGAGGGTTGTTTGTGTTTGTCTAGTCACTTCCTGTCTTATTTTGAAAGAATGACTCTCCTCTCGTTTCAGGTCACTTACCTTTCCTCCTGTACCAGTCTGATTGTCAGCTCCGCCCTAATTGTTTCCACCCGTTGCCCCACTGTGTCCTGTGTCCAAGGCTGGTTTTGACAGCTCCCTCACAGAAATTTCTTTATAAATTCAAATAAAAATTAGGGTAATGCTTCACCTAAACAAGTAATATGAACTAGCAACAAAAAAAACAAAAAAACAAAAAACATCTACCATCCTTTTGGTCATCCTAGTACTGTACCATCATATCTGGATCATTCAGTACTGGAGATTTTTCAGGACTTCTGAATACATTTCATTACAAAATCTGTCTTTCTGCAAGGTTAGGACATCAACCATCATTTATTTTGCACTGACTGCTTTTCTTTCTTTTTTTCACTTTCCTTTCACTACGACTGGCTGGCAACCAGTTCAGACAGCAGGGGTAGGTGCTAGCTAGCATGCCCGCCCCCCTCACGAGGATAAGCGGATTAGAAAATGGATGGATGGATAGTTTCCTTTTAAAGCTTAGTGGTTAAAATCACCCAAAAATACAGTAATTCAATTACCATGACAACATTTGATACAGTGGATGAAAAAAACCTAGAACTAATTTTGGTTCAGCAGTTGAAATAATGAACTAGGTGTCTTGACTAAATGCCAGCTGCCTTTTTCAAAACTATTGTGAAATCTGTTCTGAGTTACAGAAAAAAAATGAAGTACTCACTTCAGTCAGCCGAGCTTCCTAAACCCCTGAAATTCACCGCCGTCAATCACCTTCTAAAAAAAAAAAGAACACCGGATGTCTCCGTGCTAGCAAATTTTAGCCCCTTCCCAAAACTCCTCTTTTTAACCAAGATTGTAGAGAAAGTGGGTTTTAATCAACTCAGCAAATTCTTGAATTAAAAAAAAATCTGCAATGCTAAGACTTGAGGGTATTTTTTGGAGAATCTTCATTTACTGAATTGTAAGATTGAGATTATTCAACAAGAGGTTCCACTGAATTTGCAGATGTCAGATTTATAATATGTGCGTCTTTCTAAAAGGCATGTTTTGGGCACTTGTCTTTTTTATGCCTTGTCACTTGACAGTTTGCACCGTATCGGGTGTTTGCAAATTGTGCTTTTTCCAGATGAGAATAGGCCATGGTCTATGCCAGTGGTTCTTAACCTAGGTTCAGTGAATGGGTCTCAGGGTTTCGATGGAGCCTCTGCCACGGAGGTTAAGACACACCCGACTCAAATGTGTCAATTAGTTATGACATGTCCGCCTGGCCATCGCTGGCTGCAGATGATCACATTACATTGCTTGTCCAATCGCTACTTGGACAAGCAATAGTAGTTCGCTCAGTCATCAACGTGTGGCGATCGTGATAGTATATCATGTGATTTTTTTTTTTGTTTTTATGTTTTAATACATGCTATGTCGAGCAAAAAAAAAAAAAAAAAAAAAAAAGAAAGTGGTCTGATGAATATGTACAACATGCATCACAGAACGTGACGGGACTCAGTGTCCTATCTGCATGATTTGTCATGCCAAGTTGAGCAACTCTAGTCTCGCACCGTCAAAACTGAAGAAACACTTCTTGAATCTGATTTTTTATTTTTCAGGAAGGGTTCGGTGAACTGGTGGGGTTCAGTCCCTCTAACAAGATTAAGAAACACTGGTCTACGCTATACTAATTTAGATGGCAAAATTGAGTAGCTAAAATGTGCAAAAAAATAACAAACATTTCTAAAAACCCATTTCACTTGCAGATGATTAAGTTCCCAAAAGTTTAACTGAAGGGGGTTTGAGTGCAAACAGCTGAAAGCAAACCAAACAATGTTTTTTGTTTTTGTTTTTTTTTACATGTTTTGCTATTGTGCACATAATGCGATGGATGCTACTTCATTGTCTTCATCTTCTCTGCCTCCTCATGCAGAGGCGTCGCACTCGCAAGTTCTTTGTCCTTGGAAAAGCTTGTTGCGATGATGACAGGATGCCTCTCTCACAATACGCTCGTCCTTTGGTGCATTGTGAAAATTGGATTGTACACAAAAGACTTTCTTATAAATGATCCGCTATTGTAAACAAGTACTGCCATCACTAATACAAAAAAAAAACCAACAGTAAATGTCAAGATTCAAACTTTCTATTCTGTTGAATGTGAGGGGCCAGGCAGGGCATTGAA
This sequence comes from Hippocampus comes, assembly GCF_001891065.2. Taxonomy (NCBI): domain Eukaryota; kingdom Metazoa; phylum Chordata; class Actinopteri; order Syngnathiformes; family Syngnathidae; genus Hippocampus; species Hippocampus comes. Next base: position 109,907 of record NW_017805498.1, on the reverse strand, counting down.
TAGCGCTTGTAATCGTTCTTTCAAATGAAATCGGCATCCTTTCAAAAAATACTAGACAGTCACTTTATAAACATCGCTGGCTGGTTGCACAATATCCACAGATGGACCCAGTCTCCTTGAGGCACAGGCTTAAGACAGAAGCAAATAGCAGCAGATGAATCTGCCTGATGAAGAAGTGACTTGTGTGAATGTAGTTTGATATCAGGAGAGACATGTCGGGTAAGGGGTGGGGGTGGGGGGGCTTCCCCTCCTTTTCTGAGACAAGGGTGGTCCCAACATATTGTCATTGACAGGAAACACCCACCACAAACCAACGTTTTCTCCTGTCCCGACCAGCTACACACAAACACACACACACACACACACACACACACACACACACACACACACACACACACACACACACACACACGCCCACGTAGATGCACGCGCACGCACATCGCACATACGGCTGGCATTCACTTCACAAATGACTTTTCACTTCATTTTCATGACTGCGATAATATCAAAGAAGGGGATGAACTACGACATTTGTATTTGTGATTTCCCTTTTACCTTGAGTGAGGAATTCCCCTGCGAGTTTCTCACTCCTTTGACTGGAAAGCCTCCAAAGAGTCCAACCAGGGTTTTGACTTTCTTGGCTTTGTTTCGTGACTTCTCGGATGTCTACAGGAAGGAAGCAGATTTTATTTTGGCTTAAAAAAAATAAATAAGTAAATAAATAAATAAATAAAATCTACATGGCAAAACCTCACGGACTAAATTTCTTCCCCTGATGTCGCCGCAACGGACAAGTGTGGCATAAATGTGTCCCGATAGAGCATCGTGTATATCACAACAACCTGGGAAAAATCATCCAAAGTAGCAAAGACTTTTCAATTTTGAGTGGTATTTTTCAGAGAAATAATTGAGGAGCATTCATGTTCTAGTTTCTATGAATGATGAATGGTGACATATTGGCGTGTACATTTTCACATAATAAGCAACACTGTAATAGCGATAAACATTTCATAGTTTGTTTTTTCGTCATCAAAATTGAGATTCCAGAAAAAGCAATCACGTGATTCATTCATTTGTCCGCAAAATGGCTGTCCAACAGTGACGGACTGACGGACCTTCCCCCCAGCTCTGTACTGAATATACATACTGTATTTTCATGTCGACGGCAGCCGGCGTGACAGAATGTGACAAACCAAGCCAGGAAACATAAAGTATTACAATGCTTGGCTCCCTGATATGACGTAGGCGGTCTGAAATGAGGGGCTGGGGGTGGGGCACACAAGCCAAGCTCCAATGGGAGGCGGGCCAAACTGTGGCTACAGTCATCGGATAAAAGCCCTTAAGTCACAGATTCTTTTAGGAGGGGTGGATTTCAGTGCTGATATTATTTTTTTTTACATTCAGGCCTATTGGATAAGTGCTACTGTTCAGCCCACTCACGTGTCCCTTTAAGGTGCTCATCTCTGCTCTACAAAATTGCATGGACATTAGATACAAGGGGACCACACTTTCAAGCTTTCTCAGAAAAATCTCTTTGGGGGTTCCGGTAAGGTGAGTCCATCAAGAAGTTGAATCTCAGATTCAGTAGGAACAGTACGACCTATACGACCAGCGTCAGAGTTTGGTCTGCATTGCCAGCCAGAAATCGGATTTGTTTCCAGTGAGGGTTGGACTCTGCCCAGCCTGTCATTTGTCACCTATTCTGTTCATCGCTGCAGTCCAGCATGAGGATCTTCTCCTTAGTACAATGCCAGCTCTTAGTGAGATGCTCCTCTACAAATTCGGTGAAAGTGCACAAATGTCGTTCCAATGCCTCTGTGTTCCACACAATGTGGCTTGATTTTCTTCCTCCTCATGTACTTAGCCTCACAGCTCATCTGTCTTTCTCTAATGAGTCAACAATGAAAGCGGCAATCTCGCTGCAGAAGCTGCGCGCGCGGCGGCCGTGGAGAGGAGGAGGACGCGGAGGAGGAGGTGCACCTAGGGGAAGACACCTCTGTGGAAATAAAGCCTGGTCCACCTTTATGTATCAGCTATGCCTCCTCCTCCCAGCTGCTTTCAACACCTACGTTGTCCTGCACCTTCCTGCTCCCTTTGCTCCATCCTCCCTTTTCCATCCTCTTCACATCAAAGACACCAATGCCCTTGTTCCAGAGATGACTCTTTATTGTTGGGCTGAGTTAAACAGAGGGTTTCAAACACCCTTTCCATGTTTTTTTTCTGTTTTGGGATTACGTAACATTACGTAATTGTGACTGGATATTTGTCAGATTCTCACTTTTTATTCTCCCTCGGACATGCTTGCAATAAATGCCGCAATGAAAATGAAGATCTCTGGAATTCCAAGAAGTTGATGCTTGTTGCGAGTGAAGTGCAGGCTAGTCATGGCAGGTTCAAATGATGTTGTCCATGTTCAATAATCAGAAATGTCTAGGTACTGAACATGAGAGAAATTAGATGAAAAATAAGCCATAAGTATTTTCACATAGAATCCCCAAAATAATAGTCAAACTCTCATTCATGATGATAGTTTAACCTTTTTGTATGTTATTTCGGAAAATTCATCAAGACTATATTTGATGACATTTTGAAGCATCTACTTAATTCATCAGCACTCTGATGTGTGCCCGTCATTCTCAGGTGATGTTTGCATGGACATTATTACCACTTAAACGGTTAAGACAATCGAAACTTTTGTGAGATCTGATCTTTTCATGTTGTAGTTCTCCTGACAAAAACAAATGAGTCTTCGAATGTGTGTTAACCCGACACTCATGCAAACAAAACAAAACAAAACATTGCGTGGAGCAGCGTATATGAAAGGAAATGGTCCCACATGTCAGTCTTGGTGGGAGGAGGGGGGACCAGGTAAGCCCCTCCCCACAGCCCATCACCCCCCCCCCACACACACATTGAGCAACATTTTAAAGAGGCAGGGGGGCCCGAAGATCAAAGATGAAGGGGCATGCTCAAACGTTTATAAAGTTGTTTATAAAAATCAATCCGCACGCCCCCCACCCCACCCCCTGACTCATCAGTGATTGGACGAGAGGGACGGTCCAATTAGCAACGAGTCTGAACTCCCCCTACGTGCCTTTCTCAGATTCTGGTAGGAAATATGTCTTTTGTTCATTTGTTTTTGATACGCTGTGGTGTTTACTTTTTTGTTGTTTAATTTAGTTATTTGTTTTTGTGTTTTGTTATGTTATTGTGTTGAATTGCTTTGTTGTTTTTGCGAAGCGATTTGTTTTGGTTATTTCGTTTTTTTTTTTGTTTTTTTTTTTTTTTTTTTGTGAAGCGATTTGTTTTGGTTTTTTTGTTTTTTTTTTTTTTTTTTTAGTTGTTTTTTTTTGTTTTTTTGTTTTGTTATGTTATTGTGTTGAATTGCTTTGTTGTTTTTGCGAAGCGATTTGTTTTGGTTTTTTTGTTTTTTTTTTTTTTTTTTTAGTTGTTTTTTTTTGTTTTTTTGTTTTGTTATGTTATTGTGTTGAATTGCTTTGTTGTTTTTGCGAAGCGATTTGTTTTGGTTTTTTTGTTTTTTTTTTTTTTTTTTTAGTTGTTTTTTTTTGTTTTTTTGTTTTGTTATGTTATTGTGTTGAATTGCTTTGTTGTTTTTGCGAAGCGATTTGTTTTGGTTATTTCGTTTTTTTTTTTGTTTTTTTTGGGGTGTTGATTCATTTTCTGTTGTGTTTAGTTTGTTGTTGCGTTTTGCACTTCAGAGCCACCGGAAAACGCTTCAATTTCTGTAACAGCGCTGATGAGGTTTCTTTGCGGGAATTCTGTGTGCAACTGAGTCACACAGTTCTCACAAATTTAGGATCTTTTTTATTTCGAGTTATAACAAGATCATAACTGGGTTATTTATGATACCGTACACAAAGGTGAATACATTCTGAATCATGTTGCAGCTCTGATTTGGAAGTTTTAAAAGAAGCCACTGCCTGTCACTACCGAAAGTGGGGATGAAGCTGAAGCTGTCCATAGTTAGTCTTGCAAACAGCAGGTGCGAAAAAAACAATGCCAAGATATTGATGTTGAAAGAAATTGTTGTGGAGCTGTCATATATCACACCAGATATTGGCGCTGATTTCATCTTGTCCACTGATTGTGGGTTGGAGTGTAATGTCTCACCTTTGCTGAGTTCCGGGCATTTCCAGACGGCCTACCCAATAATGACATTTTCTCTGCTGCCATGTAAGTTTACAGAGTCGTCTTTATTTATTTCGTATTTCACACAAGAATTCAGTGGCTGAGTTCAGTGAATGGATGGAGCGGTTGAGGTCACCGCAGTGTTTTTGTGGGTCATTTGCCCCCCTCACCAGTTCAACGCCTTTCCTTTTAACAGCAAATCATAATGAAAGCTGAAGGTTTTGCAGCCACAAAGAAAGCGAGAGAAGAAAAAGTGAGAATGGTTGTTTGGTTTCTAGGCAACAGTGAACGCCGGGCCGCGGCAAGGGGCTGCAGGGTGGTTTTCCGAGTTCCCATGTTTTCTGCCTTGTCTCCACATTCTCTTCCTGAGGAATGTGACCCACCTGACCCCTGTGAATGCGTCTGGATTGAGCTGCCCCTCCCAGCGTACAATCACAGTGCACTGTAATCGAAAAGCCTTTATGAAAGCAAACCTTGCAATCCTTTTTTGCTTGCCCATTTATCACAGAGGTAAACATCATGTTTTTAACTGAGGGTACCGGCTGATTTTGATGTACTTTTAAAAAATGTGATTCTGTCTTTTCATTCTGATTACACAATTTTGTTTTGGCAGTTGGCTTTTTATACACTTTCAGAAAGGTCCAAAAGCTCACCTGCAAACAACAACTAACACAAAAGAATTTCTTGCAATACAGCTTTGATAAATTACAGCCAAATATCGTCCATCCATCCATCCATTTTCTACCTCTTATCCGGGGTCGGGTCGCAGGGGCAACAGCTTGAGCATGGAAGCTCAGACTTCCCTCTCCCCAGCCACTTCCCGAGTCACCTAATCTGGCTCCTCTCGATGTGGAAGAGAAGGGGCTCAGTGTCTCAGAGCCCAGCCACCGGATCACTGATCGTCTCAACTTTTCGCTAAGGGAGAGGCCGGACACCCTGCGTAGGAAGCTCATTTCAGCCGCTTGTATCCGGGATCTCATTCTTTTGGTCACGACCCACAGCTCATGACCATAGGTGAGAGCGACCGCTAAATCGAGAGCGTCACCTATATATAAGGTGACGCATATATATGGGTGACCCGGTGGCCCAGTGGTTAGCGCATTGACCTCACAGTGCAGAGGTACCGGGTTCAATTCCAGCTCCGGCCTCCCTGTGTGGAGTTTGCATGTTCTCTCCGGGCCTGCGTGGGTTTTCTCTGGGTACTCCGGTTTCCTCCCACATTCCAAAAACATGCATGGCAGGCGGATTGAACACTCTAAATCAGGGGTGCCCAAACTTTTTGGACCGAAGATCTACTTTTCGATCAACTAACCTCCCGGGATCTACCCTTACCGGCACGCGCGCGCACGCACGCACGCGCGCACGCACACACACACACACGCACGCACGCCATGAGAAACAGCCTGAAACTGAGGCATGCGATGCACTTTTGCAGCCTGTTAACTATCGTAGCTCACACGTACCGTTTTAAAGTACTTTCCTGGGCCCTCCTTGATTTCTATTCTTTGCCCGTGCCCTCGGTGAATTGTACATGAAGCAAATTCTGAATGAGAATAATGACGATCAAAGATAGAGCGCAACAGCTCTGATCACAAGCTGCAATTGCAGACTGCTGAGCGCTAACAACTTCCGGTGACGTAATCACGCGCCATCGTAAATTCAAGATTTACCTGCTTTATTTTATTTTTTAAATATTTTTTTGTGAAAATGAGACTGATATGATGATTAGGGTGCAGCGTACATTAACACAAAAAAATATATTACTAACATGTACAAAGACACACAAATGGTTGTTTTGTTTTTTTTTCTCCTCGACACTCCTCGGATCTACTTGTGGCGACCGGTTCAGGGTGTCCCCTGCCGACTGCCTGTAGACAGCTGGGATCGGCTCTAGCACCCTGAGGATAAAGCGGATTGGAAAATGAATGAATGAAAAAAAAAAGATATATATATATATATATACACACATACTATGCCAGGTGGCTGGCATAGTTTACTGAAACATCTGTGAGGAGTATGGACTGGAAACCCCAAGGTCAAAATGGGAAACACCTCCGAAGGTGGTGGAGAATGACAGAGCGAAGATCCTGTGGGACTTCCAGATACAGACTGACAAGATGGTAATGGTGAACCAACCAGATATCGTGATCATAGATAAAGGGCAGAGGAAAGCCGTTGTAGTGGATGTAGCGGTCCCAAGTGATGCATCAGAAAGAAGGAACACGTGAAACTGGAGAAATAAAATAAAAAAGGGCTCAGGGAGGAGCTGGAGAGAGCCTGGAAGGCAAAGCTGAAAGTCGTGCCTGTGGTGGTCGGAGTACTCGGGGCAGTGACCCCCAAACTGGATGAGTGGTTGCACACCACCCGAGGGGTGAGACGAGGAATTTTTTTAGAAATATATATAAGTCGATGGATTACATTTGGATTAAGATAATTCGATTAGATATTGTACACTTTTTGCTTGAACGATGACCTAATACAAATACTATATTAATATTCATGCTTTGTTTGTCTAAATGACGGTAGTTGGAGTGCATGATATTAAGAATTAATGAATGCAAGTGTACCTAATGCTTTCGCCCGTGAGTGACAGTGCCTGTTTGCTGTCATGTCAAGTGATTTTTCACGTCAAGTGTGTGTTGATGCGTTGCAAAGAAATAAGCGACAGTTAGTGTTAGCTCACGGGCCGCCTGCAGTGGGGTGCAAGATGGAGGTGTACGGGGGACGATGAGACAGAAGGCCACGATACACACTCCATCTGGACACACTCTCACTGTGAGCGGAGTGTGAAAGAGGAAAGAAGAAAATCAAGAAGAAGAAGAAGACGAAGGAGCACAACACCACACACGCATTGAGACAAAAGACACTCTGCGGTATTGATATGTACAGCAATCACCAATATTTCCATCAATGTCCAAAATGGATGAACAAAGACATGAGCAGGCATTTTCTTCTTCTTTTTTTTTAAAGTACTTTCGCCATATGCAAAATAGCCCTGGAATAGGTGTTCGGTTGTTTTTTTTTTATATGTGCTAGCTCAACAAACCCTACCCCCGCTTAAAATCCTGCAAACTCACACATGCAGAGGTGTTGAGCAAATTGACCTGAGCCCTTGCAAACCACTCATGCTCGTTGGCAAGCGTTACATAAAAAAATAAAATAAAATGAAGGGAACAGCAGTAGCGAACCTCAGTCGCATCCGCCTACAGATGCATCAACAGTCACGACTTGTTGGAATGCTCTTCATGTGTGCGCACGTAAACACGCATGCGCACACTTACTCATGCGCACACATGCACACACACACACACACACACACACACACACACACACAGACACACACACACACACACACACACACACACACATTAACTGGATGTGATTACGCATATTAGTTATTGTCATGATTCTGTTTTTGTTTAGATTACATTTGGTCTTGTTTCTTTTTTTTCCCCCCCTCTATGTGGATTTGTTTTCATTGTTAGGTTTTATTTCGGGCCGCCTGGTGGTCCAGTGGTTAGCGGATCGACCTCACAGTGCAGAGGTACTTTGCATGTTCTCCCCGGGCCTGTGTGGGTTTTCTCCGGGTACTCCGGTTTCCTCCCACATTCCAAAAACATGCATGGTAGGCTGATGGAACACTCTAAATTGTCCCTAGGTGTGAGTGTGAGCATGGATGTTTTTTTTGTCTGTGCGTGCCCTGCGATTGGCTGGCAACCGGTTCAGGGTGTCCCTCGCCTACTACCCGAAGACAGCTGGGATAGGCTCCAGCACCCCCGCGACCCTTGTGAGTCTAAGCGGATCCACCTGTTCTTGTCTTCCGGGTCCCTTGTGTTAACCAATCAGTGCCCTCTGACCCTTTGTGTCGTGTCCAGGTGTTCTTCGTTGTCTCATCAGTTTGCTAGTATTTAGTTCGCTGGGTTCTGTCGGCCTTTGGTGGATCGCTGCATTATTGTCATGGGTTTTTGTTTCTGTTGCTGTCACATTGTTTTGTTTGTCATAGTGGTGTGCCATTGTCATGGGTTGTTGCTCTGTTTGTTACGTACATTGGAATATCCCTTGAGCGCTTAGTCTTCTCGCCCTGATTCAAAAGTAGCACTGGTAAAAGGTGACATTCGACCCTCCATCTGTATTGTTGCCAAACAACGTCTAGTAATTCACCATTTTTTATTTTCACGTTGGCTGTCAAATACCTCAATTGAAACGCTCATGAAGCACCAGAACCAAACAAGATGTCAACCTCCAAAATGGTGGTGCATGTAAACGATCATTAGACTATTTGAATGACATGCACTTCCCTCCAGAAGTATTGGAGCCGTGACAACAATTCCTTTGTGTTTTCTGTGGACTTTACAGAAGAATAATTTGGGTTTGACATTGAAAAATAAACAGAGATAAGAGATTAATCGTACAACGATTATTTCAAGATTTACATGTACATCAAGAACACAACTTAGAGTGTCAGTCGTGTGGAAACATTTTTTTCATTTTTTTTTTTCTCAAATTTGTTTGAGGTGAGCAAAATCCTTTGCGTGCAATAATGATGTAGTTATTGCTTGTGATCTATTCATTTCACGAAACTTTTGTGATTCTTTTCAAGGTTGTTGTTTTTATTTGGAATTATCCTCTTCTGTTTTTATTCAGTTTCCTCTTTAGCAAGTCAAATTTATGCTGTGCAGGGTTTAAAAGTCTGGCAGTTGACTTGCGCAATCTAAAATCTTTTGACTTCTTGCTCCTGATAAACTCCTTTGTTGTTTCCGCCAGTTCATTTTGGGTCATGAATGATCAGTTTGGTTGCATCGTTCTTTACACTGGCAGACAAAATGCGCCTTCGAACTTATAAGTTCATCTTTCGTCTTCCCATCACCTCAGTTCAATTGATTCAAATGTAACTTTCTGATCCAATCATCTGGCTGTACTCTTCTTCTTGCTAATGAGCGGTTTGCATCATCTAGTTCAGCATCTTGACTTTAATTCATGTTGTTGACCTTCAGTCTTGCCTTCTGTTGGTTGCTGACTACATAAACTGTTGTTTTATGGACTTTTTCAGAAAACATGTTCAGTTGTCAACAGCGCTTTTTCCTCGGTTACTTACACCAGTACATGAGTGGTTTATTTCTTCTTCGGATGGGTCGGGTGAGTTGTTAGGTAGGTAGGTAGTTAGGTTCGTTACTATGTCGTAAATGTCCATAAAGTCATTCACCAGACCTTCTCAAACAGTTGTATTAGTCGTAAACATGTTTTGTATTTATTATTTTAATGTTTTTTCTTTTTTTTTTTACTCATTTTTAATTGTTTTTAGAGCAGATTTGTTACGCTGTATTAGTTTACATTTTTCATGCTTTGTTTTAGTTTAGTTTTTTATTAGTCTCGGTATTGTTTTTTTTTTTTTTGTTTTTTTTTTTTAATATATATATGGCGTATTTGTCAAGTGCAAGATAAAAAAAAGTCACTGAGTATGGTGAAATATGGTGGTCCAGTGGTTAGCGCGTCTACCTCACAGTGCAGAGGTACCGGGTTCAATTTCAACTCCGGCCTCCCTGTGTGGAGTTTGTATGTTCTACCCGGGCCTACGTGGGTTTTCTCCGGGTACTTCGGTTTCCTCCCACATTCCAAAAACATGCATGGCACGGTAATTGTGTGTAAGTGAGCGTGGATGGTTGTTTGTCTGTGTGTGCCCTGTGATTGGCTGGCACCAACCTGCTGCCCGAAGACAGCTGGGATAGGCTCTAGCACCCCCCACGACCCTTGTGAGGATAAGCAGATCAGAAAATGGATGGATGGATGGATGGATGGAGACAACGATGGACATTTTTGTTGTGATTCTAGTTAATTTTAGTTCGTTTTATGAATGTAATGTTTTTTCAGTTATTTTTTTCAAGCATTTTCATTTTTTATTTTTTTAACAAAAATGTTTTTTCAATTTTAGTTTTGTGAGTTTGTTACCTCTAACTTGGATGCGTAGTTGCAAGGAAGGCAGGCAGGTCGGTATCGGTATTGTAGGCAGTGCAAGTTGGGTAGTATTCCTCCTCATCCACAAACTGTATTTATCCGAAGAAGGCCAGGCAATATTTTCACCCAATGATCGCTCCAACTAATTCAACAAATATCTGAGGTGTGTACATTCCCTTTGGATCCATAATTTGTAGCCAGGTAGGTAGGTAGGTCGGTAGGTACTTGGATAGGTAGTTTTACCTCATCCACTCATACATTTGGAAAGAGAACAGGCAGTATTTTCTCCTCATGATAGATCCATTTGATTCTACAAATCCCCAAAGGTGCTCACATTCCCTTTGGATGTCTTTTATTTCTTTATTTATTGCTCTCAGACATAAAGGTGATTTCACCGGGGCCGCCTTTTTCTGAGCCAGTTTACAAGCTGCAGGCTGTGGCCGAGAATAGCAGGCAGTGTGATGCTCCTCATGCAGAGCGAGATGAATAAATATGAAGATAACCTGGACCTCTGCTGCACTTTTTTTTGCTGCCCTCCATATGATTCTACAGAAGAGGAAAAACCACACCAGCCCCTGGCCATCATTGTCTATGTGCTCACATGTTGGTTCCTCTTTGTGCCTCGCCATCTGACTTTGTGCATTAGTGTGTAGGATTGTTTTTTTTTTGTGTGTGTGTGTGTGTGTGTGTGTGTGTGTGTGTGTGTGTGTGTGTGTGTGTGTGTGTGTGTGTGGGCGGCAGCGTGTAGGAGTGTGGTGCGCTTGCTTTTTAACAGAGCTTCCAGTAGCGCACATTTATGAATCTTTTGTTTTATTCTTCGTCTCCTACTCGACTCACCATCAGAGCCGGCAGCACTGCTCAAGTGCTGCGGTGCCCTTCAGCGAGGAGGGAGGGAATAAAAGAAAAAAAAAGGACTTGTTGGACTTGGAACAGGTGATTCTGCCTCGCTAATGATGAGCAGCCCCCCTGAAATGTTGAGAGATCTGAGTGAAATTGAACATTTCATGAATATGAACGATAAGCATTAGTACTAGAATATTTAAATGGTTTGGCTGGTCTTTGTGGAGGTGGCCCAAAAACCAGTGTGGGTGGGGACACATTTTTCTTTTGATTATCAACTGAACAACGAAAAATAATATACTGGGAATTACAGCAAGAAAGTTATGACTAAAGTTATTGATCAACGCACGGTTGATGCACCTAACATTTAAAACAATCAACATAAATTCTAGTGACTCAAACTTATTATATTTAATCCTCTATATCAAGATGCACAAAACATGGATGTCTCGCAGTTGTCATGTGTGATATTATTCAAAATTTTATATCAGTAAGACAAAGCAGTGTGTCCTGAACAATGTGGCAAGATTTTCCCCAAACGTCCGTCAAAATGCTGAATATCTGACGGCAGGTTCTGGAGGAACTGAGTTTCTCTGCATTGGACAAAATGGCCATTTTGGGGAATGTTTTTGTGGGATATTGCCTCGAGAAAATTCGGTCAAAAAAGGCCTTCGAATTAGAGTAATAGAGTATAACTTCATTATTTCCCAACAATCTCCTTAAGCCTTTCATTTTGTCTGCTACTCTTGGAACTTCTTCTCCGACTGGCTAAAATGTTTGTGAAAAATAACTACCATGAGGCCTTCTGACCGGGGTGCTAACTCTTCACTGTCGTTATTAGTTTTAGTTCTTACTGCTGACATGATCATGTAAAAAGGACATACCTGCAACTTAAATATTTGTATCAGTGTTATACTTATGACTCTATAAAAGTTGACATCAATCAACAAGAATGACGGCAGCGAAGTTTCTTTGTTATCCTCCTGACTACCAGGAAAAAAAATGTTGTCCAATCACATTTATTTTGACATTCCCCAATCTATGTGAAGTAATTGGACTCCTCCAAAAAATTTTTTGAAATCCCACTACATTTTTTAAACAGGCTCAAATACACTTAAAACAACTCAAACAACACTTTAACGTGTTCATAAGAGTCTTATAATTAAAATGCCAACAGCATTTCAAGACAAAATGTGGTCGATAAAAAGTATTACTTTTCCTCTTCCCATAAAAAGTGCTTGCACTGAGGGAAGCCATTTTCTTACTTTTTCTAACCCCTACAAATTTGGTATCATTGGAAAGCACTGAATGACCTCTTTAGAGTAACAAAAGGAATTAATGCGATTGGAGGCACTGGGTGGGAGATATTTAGGTTCACAAATGTCCTCTACAGAGGACAAATTTGAACTACTGGTAGTCAGGAGGTTATTCTACTGAATTACTTTGTACAAATCACTGTCTATCTGTTCACTAATGTCACAATACATAATCAACTCACCGGGCTGCATACCTCCATTCTGCAAGTTTCCCAACATTAATGGCTGGGCTGTCAAATGTTAAATGTCTAATGAGATTTTACGTTGCCTGAAAAAAAAAACAGTATGCCCCCTCGAATGGGTCTGGCCTTGATTAAACCAGGGGTCGGCAACCTAAAATGTTGAAAGAGCCATATTGGACCAAAATAAACAAACAAAAAACAAATATGTCTGGAGCCGCAAAAAATGAAAAGCCTTATAATGAAGGGAACATATGCTGTATGTATCTATATGAGCTATATTAGCCTGCTATCAACATGACTAAGTTGGCTACAAATACACAACGAGCATTCATGATTAAAAGGGTTTTTTTTCCCCTGCAGTTCATCCTGTAGAGGAGGGGTGCCCAAACTTTTTTGACAGAATATCTACTTTTCGAACAACCAACCTCCCGCAATCGACCCGTTACCGCACACGCACGCATACGCACACACTTACACACGCATGCCCTTAATGAGCGACAGCCATAACGGCCGCTAAGATGAACAAGGCACGGGACACACTTTTGCAGCGTGCTAATTATCGTAGCTCACGTGTACCATTTAAAAATGCTTCTCTTGGCCGCCCAGATTCCCATTCTGAACAAGTACCCTCGGTGAATTGTACATGAAAGGCAGCTTTTTTTTTTTTTCACAACAACCCCCATGACTGACATTCCACCCTGCTAATAGAAACGTGTGTTGCAGGCTATGACGCAAAATATTCATTGACGAAATGTTGACATTTAATATTTATTTGACACATTTTTACAGCATCGGAAAACGTTAATAATGTTTGTGTAGGGAGCCACAGGCTATGACGCAAAATATTCGTTGACGAAATGTTGACATTTAATATTTATTCGACACATTTTTACAGCATCGGAAAACGTTAATTATGTTTGTGTAGGGAGCCACTGGGGGGCGCTAAACAGCCGCATGCGGCTTGAGAGCCACGTGTTGCCGACCCCCGGCCTAAACAATACAATATAAAGACGCTAAATATGAAACAAACATTGTAACTTATTGTACTTTATGTATGTCTGGTTCCAATTCTACCACAGCCAGCGCAATTTGGCTCATGGTGGCCCTGTTTATTTGTTCGACTTCTAAAAATGTGTACGTGTAGTTCGGTAATCTATGTTGGATGGCAAGAAATATGAAGGTAAATTACTTTATGCTAGTCCCTACTTTGCATAAGAGACTTTACGGCACCGTTGACTATTTGTGTCAAAGCTACTGAGAGATTGGCATTTCATTTATTGTTTGTATTCCTTTCCAAAAGATGGACAGCCTTGTGAAGGAAAAGAGCAACATGTCGGGTTTTGTCTCAATGGAAGCCTTTTTTTGAAGGTCAGTATGTATTGTACCATTTTAAGTCACATGCAAAACCCGATGGCACAGACACTTTAATCCTGGTGGGATGATGTCGGTGAGTCAGCCTGATAACAGCGACCACACAGAATTGGGCGAGAAGAATCAGTTAGCATACTCTCTAAATTGGAAATTTAATACATTCATTTGTTAGAAATAATGCGTTTAAAAAATGTTTTTAAAAATGCTTTTCCCACACAAACAGAACATGTACCTCTATTATTTGAAAATGGAGCCAGCTGGTTGTATGTAGAAAAATGGTTTTAATACAGACCGTCATTTTGTGATTGCTGATGATTTATGTGTGTGTATGTGTGTCAGTGGTGTAAATATCAAGGGTTCAAAGAGTGTCACCAGGGCCGAGACCAGGGGCCAGATGGCGTTCGGAGCCCATGAAGGAATAGGGGGGGAAAAAAAAGTAATGCAGAATTCCCACAGACACCTGATTTTGAAAATAGAATTGTTTGTCATGCTGAGTGGCTGACATGGAAGGAGGCAATCATAAATTGTCTAATCACTTGTAAGTCACAATGAGTCTCGACCATGTGTTTGTGGAGGGCGCAAAAAAAGGACAACAATTAGGCAAGATGATGCTAACATTAGAAAGACTAAGATAGTTATTTTCAGTCAAAGCTAGGCAAAAGCTAGCTTGCCAGCTGGCTCCATCAGTGAAGCGACATTGACCCCACCACCATGTCCTGCTTCTCTTGGCAATCAAAGGAAACTCACCACTGCCGCAGTCTCAGAGGACGAATTTAGCGGATTCAGCTTTGCCCACCTATGCACCTGTTATAGGGGCTATTCTGTCCGCACACCAAGGGCTCTACAATTTTACTCTTCCCTGCTGATGCCAAAGCAAAAAGCCATTTAATAGCAACTGGATCATGTACCGAACTGCAAGCGGACCATTTGCCAGACATAAAAAATAAGGAAAAAACTCATGAATGACTTTGCAGAGCTTCTAATGTGTGAGTACAGCTTTTTTTTTTTTGTAATGAAGTAGTATTAGTGGGATTTAAATCTCCAGCAAAGTACTTGTAACCTCTGGTTCAGTGGTTCGTAACCTGGGTTTGATCGAACCCCAAGGGTTCAGTGAAGCGGTCTCAGGGGTTCGACGGAGCCTCTGCCATGGAGGTTCAGAAATACCCGACTCAACATGTCAATTAGTTATGACATGCCCACTTGGCCATCACTGGCTGCAGATGATCACATGACATTGCTTGTCCAATCAGTGCTGCGGGAAATTTAGTTCCCTCAGTAGTTGACGTGTGACTGTCATGATCGTACGTCGTACAATTTTAAAAAAAGTGTACCGGTACTTGTCTCTTGAAATTTTATTTAGTTTTTTCGGTTTTTAAAAAATGCATTTTTAAAAATATCTTGAATTTGTAATATATATGTATACAGTATATATATATATTTTTTTTTTTCCACTAATGAAAGATTCGGTGAATGTTCATATTAACTGGTTGGGTTCGGTACCTCGAAGAAGGCGAAGAACCACTGCTCTAGTTATTTGGTTCCTGCGATTAACTTTGTGCATATATTCAAACAGATTGGTTGTGAAAGAGAACAGAAAGTTTTGAAACATTTTCTTGTAATTTTGTTAATGTTCAATCATATAAAAATTTAAATTAAAATTGGACGGCCTGTAAAAATACATGGTGACGATAATTCTCTCGTGTGCATGCATATACAGGATATATCTATCTATCTATCTATCTATCTATCTATCTATCTATCTATCTATCTATCTATCTATCTATCTATCTATCTATCTATCTATCTATC
>NW_017805498.1:93210-94159 GCF_001891065.2 Hippocampus comes | reverse complement strand
TGTGCGTGTGTGTGTGTGTGTGTGTGTGTGTGTGCGCGTTTCTTTCTGTTGATTTCCTCTACCTACAATGCAGGGTTCATCTCAGGGAGGATTCATTTGATGAACCAGCGGCACAAAAGGTGCCGCCAGTGCAGGGGCAGGCCAGTGAATTCACACAACAAAGCAAAGTGACTCTGCCAGATGCAGCAATATGTCTTAGTTGAAATCGAATGGACAAGTTGCCTTTCCACCTCAATCCAACTCACTGTATGCTTTTTGCAGCAAACATAATTGTTCAGTTAGACCAGAAACGTATTTAACCATTGGTACGACGTGATCCCATACAGAGTCAACAAAGACAGTGTGCTGTGGTGCAAAAAGCAGCAGACGACGGGGAAGACAAGTATGACACGACATGAATCAGGAGAACAAAGGAAACACATAGGTGTGCTGGAGGCGGGAGACATCTAAAAGATGCAGGATAGATGCCCTCGAGGACTGGGGTTGGACACCCCTGATCTGTGAAATGAAGCTTAGCAAAATCTTGAATTTCACTTAGATTTCTTCCTGCTTGATGATGAATGTGATAGGCTTTGTACTGGATATGTGTGAGTTTTATATCATGAAACCCTGACTGTGGATGTTGTGACAAATAGTGATGGATGTACCCACGGCCACCCCTCACTTGAGGTGTTGTGCCACCCTGGCCATCCTACTGATTTCTGGCTATACCCCTGCAAGTGTAGATACCCTAAATTTCCACTTCAGCAAGTATTTTGTACTTTGTTACATGGCACCGCTGGTTTACAAGTAAGTTAATTGTCAAAATTCTTTGCAATACAAAAAAAAAAAAAAAAAGCATTTATTTGTTCAATACTGTTATTATGTGAAAACTATTAAATCAAAACTAAAGTCCACTCACACACACACACACAAACACACACACACATACACACATTATATATATATA
>NW_017805498.1:69347-90084 GCF_001891065.2 Hippocampus comes | reverse complement strand
TATATATATATTTTTTTTTTTATGTAACAAAGCAAATGCCTTATCAAACGTATTGTAAAAGGATTTTGGCAGCCTCGTTTCTGCTGCCAAATTATCTTAATGTACTTAATTTTCAGATGTAGCTTACCTCAAGTACGTGCAAATGTGTGTGTATGTTCATGGGAATGTGTGAGTGGATGTCTCAGAGAGTGCAACGCCTTAGATTTTTTTTTTTATGTAACAAAGCAAATGCCTTATCAAACGTATTGTAAAAGGATTTTGGCAGCCTCGTTTCTGCTGCCAAATTATCTTAATGTACTTAATTTTCAGATGTAGCTTACCTCAAGTACGTGCAAATGTGTGTGTATGTTCATGGGAATGTGTGAGTGGATGTCTCAGAGAGTGCAATGCCTTAGAGAGAAAACAGTCTCTAAAAGCCATTGCACATTGAATTGCGGCACTCAAGGTCGGATCGGAGAGCACCGTGAAGAGACGGTGTGTGGGCGGATGGGCTGAGCGGTGTGGCGACGCTCAGCGTGCAGAAGGGACGCATTAACCGCGTGACTACTGTAGATGGTCAATTACCTGGACGTCTGCACTGTCAGGTTTTGCCTCTCGCTTTCAAACAATTATTGTCTAGGTTTAAGTTCTTGTCACATTGCCCTCTACCCCCCCCCCCCCCACCCCCCTTCCCACACCTTCCATAATAATAATAATAAGCTGGCGGAGAGGGATGCATTTGGTGTCATGGCAGATGCAGGAGCCGAAATGCTGCTAGGGTGGACAGACGAGATGAGAATTTGTTCTGCTTTATGGGCGCGTTGGTTTCTTTGCATTCTGTTCATTTTCATTTGTATTTATTCATTTTGTTTTGGCTGACTTTGGGCAAGAAGCAAGCATAGACAGGCTTCCCATGACGTCGCGCAGCTCTGAACATAACTGCGACAGCCACACTGGAGGTGCACGCATTGTTTAGTTCCAGTGCTTCTTGCGGGTTTGAATTAAAAAATGTGTCCGTCATCATCAAAAAATGCTGAAGAACTGTGCTTTCTTTGACTGCAACAATACAGGTTTAAGAACAAAGACTCATTTCACCGTTTAGCAGAACCACATTGGAATCAGGATGAGAAGACTGTCTCGGTACATGACAAAAAATATATAGATATTATTATTATTATTATTATTATTAGTTTTTTTTTTTTTTTTTAATCAGCAGGACCAATGTCACTGAAAGGAGCTTGAGGGAAGCAAACTGTGTTTAAGAACCACTAGTCTATTGACTATCAGTGCAACATGAATATATCCAAATATTTGGAGCAAAATAAGTCCTACCTGTGGGGCAGTCAATAATTGAGCCCCCCACATGCATTTCATGTGCACACCTTTTTTGCATTTCATGTGCCCCCCCCCCCCCACCCCCTTAAGGCTGGGCTCTGCCAACGGGTCTGTCTTTGTCTTTGGTGAGCATGATGTATTTTATTTGAAGTTACATATTTTCATGACATGTTCGATAAATGGTGGTGTTGAGTGAAGGCCTATGCCCAAAAGACACCGCCCACCATTGGAGTGTATCGCTAGCTCCTAAAAATAATACCATTTAAAGAAATTATGCAATTAAATGGTGTTGGAGAACAAAAAAAAATGTGAATGTATAATTTTTACAATTGACCGCCCTTGGAGGACACCCCAGGTTTGTGACTCAATGGGTCACTCGATGGACACAAAATAAACTCTCACTCTACCCTATTTCTGACATTGACTGTTCATTTTGGGGGTCCGCGCTCACACACTGTAACAGCAACATGCAGGAGAAATAAGTGCAGGGATTGGGGCGCAAATGGAAATAGAAGTGCAGAAAAAAAAGGAGCACAATTAGTCATCGATTTCAAAGACGGGAGTGTGATAAAACATTTCCCCCTTAGGTAAACCCGCTGAATGCAAACACGAATTAGCCGCCCACGCTCATCGAGTGAATAAGGCAAAAAGAATGCACAGCAGCCCACTCATGCAGCGCTATGGAGCCACTCTCACCCGCTTTCGCTCATTTTCTCGCTCCGCCAACACATCTTCATAATGGCTCACCTCTGCCGCCACTCAAACACACTCTTTGGGGCGAAAAAAAAAAAAAAAGGACATTTAAAAGTACAAGTGAATTGTTTTCAAAGAGAAGCAGCTGTCAGATGGATTCATCAACAAATAGTAGCACAATGGGCGAGGGCGTGACAACTTGGTGAAAAGCGCTGTCGCTTTTGAATCGCAACAGAAATATTGTCCTGGGGAAAAAAAAATAATAAATCATAATTATTTCTAAAGAAAGGCCCGATGCGATGACAGCAGAGGCTACTAATGCTGCACAGGCTCCTGAAAATGGACGCAAATAAAAGAAGCGTGGCAGCATTAGAAGGAATGAAAAGAATGGCATGAATGAGGCTAAGCTGACTGCGATCGTGTCAAAACATTGGAAGAATGCTCTGCAGGAACTTGTCGGAGAGCGTTGGCCATCGGTGGCTGCGGTTGGAGCGTGAGCATAATGCGTTCAAGTGCACATTGCAGAGATACCTTGAAGTCTGCACCTTTAGCGGAGTGATGTTTCGATTGTTGCGAACGTTGCCCCGGGCAAGAAGTATAGCGCACCATCAAAGTCATCTTTGCTTGACAGTCGACAGCTGTTACCTGAAGGGTGGGAGGAAACCTATCAAGGAACGAGTGAAGAATTAAGTCGGGACACATTTCCCAGAAAAAAAACAACAACTCTGGGCAATAGGTGAATATAATGCTAATCGTGCTCATATGTCCTTTTCATTTGATTTGGGTTTTTAAAACAAATATAATCGGCATTCTAGAATCAAAACTGGGATTTTATAACCTCACTCTTTGTGCATTCTTCTTCACTTTGCCGTGTATTTCCCTTTTGAAGCCATTTTCTTTCCAAATTGCTGAATGAAAAGAGAAAACATAACACAGGAGGCCCTCTGGTTACCAGTCTCAATCTAGAGTCAGCGGCATGTAAACTAGCTTGCGCCTGTTCGAATATGCAAGTCATTTGATTCTCATTTTATTTTAAATTATGGCCTACAAATGTGTTTCATACAATTATTTGCTGTCATTATTTGCCATCATTTTTGTCATCCATTTTCTAATCCACTTATTCACACAAGGGTAGTATGCGGGGTACACCCTGAACTGGTTGCCAGCCAATGGCAGACTGCCACGCATGTTCGAATTTATAACAAATTCGGGTTGCATTGTATCGTAGGAACAGAACGCCATTGTAAAAACACCCCCAGTACCATCATTGTTTTCATCACTCCAACTCACCGTTACTGCAGTTTTTGGTTGGGCGACACGACAGACATTACAAACAGCTACACCGGTTAGTTGGTTGAGCTGATACGGACTAGGTTTACATGCAGTCAATAACCCTTTTTAAAACTCAAATACTGGTAGTATTAGGGTTTTAAAGGTCATGTAAACATACGTAAAAACACAAATCTGCTCTTATTCGGGTTTTAAAAACCTGATTAGGGTCCCTTGGTTACCCCTTTTCTAATCTGAATATTGGGTCACGTAAACACGATTGGCGTACTTCCTGCAAACCCGGCATTGGTTTGTGTTTTGCGCACGTGAACCTACAAAAACATAACATTTATTGCCATATACTGTACGCAGCCATCTTGACCAGCTTCCTGCGGATCGTGTTTGGGAAGTAGTTTCAATGTGCTCTATTTTAATGCCTATAAAAAGAAATGGCTATTGTTTGATTTAGGGCAATGGGCAATTGTTTAGCGTGTCGGCCTCACACTGCAGAGGTGCAGGGTTCAATTCTGGCTCCGGCCTTCCTCTGTGAAGTTGGCATGTTTTCCCTGTGCCTGCGTGGGTTTTCTCTGGGTACTCCGTTTATCTCTCACATTCCAAAAACATGCGTGGCAGGTTAATGGAACATTCTAAAATTGTCCCTTGGTGTGATTGTGGATGGTTGTTCGTCTACGTGTGCCCTGGAATTGGCTGGCAACTGGTTCAAGGTGTACCTCGCCTACTGTCTGAAAACGACTGGGATAGGCTCCTGCACGCCCCGCGACCCCTGTGAGGATAAGCGGATCGGAAAATGAATGGATATAAGTAAATCTATTATTATTTGGCGGGTTTTTTTTTCAATCACGTGCATGTGCTGGTATGTCCCTTATAGAGATGGGGAAACCATTGTGAGTCAAAGACGAAGCACAAATACCAGTCATGGGGAAGCCCTGTGACATCACACATGCCATGAAACATGCTGATGATTGCTCTTGTAGACAAACGCACACACACACACAAACACACGTGCAGCTGTGTGATCAGGTTGTATGCAATACACATAGAGTAGTCTTTAATATAAATACAATATTGTCATCAATATCTTGTGGGAAATGTTCACCCTTGTCTTTCAAAGGTCACCTCATTTTGAATTACGAACTCATTTCCTGTTTCCCTCTCAAACTCTGGGTTCATGTCGGCCAATTGCCACGCGTCACCTCTTGACCGTCGCTCTGCTTCTGCATCCTGGTGGATTGCTATGTCATCTGTATTCTCCATGTGCGTGTGTGTAGGAGCATGCCTGCGTGCGTGTGTGTGTCTGTGTGTACTGCCTCAACATCCTCCAACCTAACATTGTGTTTTTCAGGATCTTAACACAACTTTGCATGTGTCTTTTTGATGTGTGTGTGTGTGTGTGTGTGTGTGTGTGTGTGTGTGTGTGTGTGGGTGGGTGTGGGTGTGGGTGTGTTCCAAAGCCATCAGGTACCATTATGTCGCTGCTGTTTTGTTTCTTTTTTTTTTCTTTTAGAAGTGAATGTCAGAGCTATTAAGTGTGTGCGTGACTCGCCTCACTGCCAGGTGCTCGCTCTTGGAGGCCGCGCAAAGCACACACTCAGTCAGCTGGTCTCAACCACTGTGTTACTGCCCACCAATTGTCTTGCCTAACGACTGAATCAGAGATGTCATCTGCTCTCATAATGTAATCCAGGCCCGAGCACGGGCATTGTGTAGGCCCTCTTCATTTCTGTGTTATCCTTCTCTCTGGCCAATCGTCATGATGGCTTTTCCATACTCAAAAGCATCATTCTGTGATTTTTTTTTTTTCGTTTGGTGGGACCTCAAAACCTGAGTCAGTGAGGCCCCTTCGAATTTTTCAGAAATGTAGCCCCTAAAGACAATTTCACTTCACATAAAATTTAGTATCGCTGTCATGAGCAGACCATACTGTAAGTCTCAAAACCCAAGCCCCCAAAAACTGCTTGATAGGGTGACTCCAGCCATTTACAGATGTGCTTAAAAAATAATTTTGGTGAATGGTGAATGCGGAATTGCAGGGTACAAAACAAGTCGGACCAGCAATCTTAAGTATGAAACGTGTTCAATATTTACGACTAAAAATCATCGTCTTCTCTTGAGCCATTTGGCTCTGAGGACTGTGACATGAACGGACTGTAGCCACTCAAAGAAGCACCCTGACAATACGACCAAGGAGGCAGTGGTAAATAAAATAAAAGTCTCTGCTCGCCTTTGTGTTTGCGAGATCACGTGATCATGAGCAAGTTCTTGGATGGCGGGATTCAAGATCAATTGTGAAACAGAATGTTAATGTGTGTGGTCTGTGTTGAGTTGATCAGAGATGCACAATATGACCAAAATTGTTCAATGTTTGATTTTCCATCTTTGTGTGTGGGGTCTGTCACCAAAAAAAAAACTAACCCCCGAAAGATCTGAAATATTCTTATGTGAATCTGGACATTTTTTTTTCCGGTGAGCACCTCCTGCATGTTTTTTATTTAAAAAATAATCATCCAGACGATGACAATGTATAGGCAAAAAATTGTATTTTTTTACTTACCAATAAACTTTGTCCTAATTATGTCCTGACATTAAGTGTCAAATCATAAAGAAGAAAACATCACAAAAAAATGACATTCTGAAGTCTTTAAAATGTCATGACTTCCTTAATTTTTAACATATTGACACCATTTAACCTGGGTTCGATCGAATCCCAGGGATTTGGTGAATCGGTCTCAGGGGTTCGACGGAGCCTCTGCCATAGAGGTTAAGACACACCCGACTCAACATGTCACTTAGTTATGACACGCCCGCTTAGCCATCACTGGCTGCAGATGATCACCCGACATTGCTTGCCCAATCTGTGCTATGGGAAATTTAGTTCGCTTCGTAGTCAACGTGTGACTGTCGTGATCGTACGTCGTTCAATTAAAAAAAAAAAAAGGATACTTATCCCTTGAAATTGTACTTTTTTCTGTTTTTAATAAATGTGTTTGTTTTTTTAATATCTTGAATTTGTAAAAAAAAAGATATATTTATTTTTCACTAATGAAGGGTTCGGAGAATTTGCATATTAACTGGTTGGGTTCGGTACCTCTAAGACGGTTCAGAACCACTGCAATAGACCCTTCACTTGTGACGTCACATTTACACCCCGTGTGCAAAGGCTTCCATACCTGAGAGCAGAAGGTCGCGTGAAATCAAAAGAGAGGCAAAATCGTCAGTAAGCCTGTGATGTGTTCAGAACAATAGTGAAACCTGTGCTGTTTATGGTCGTTCCAATCAGTCAACAAGAGATAAGATATTTTATTTTGTGATACCGGCAGTGATTCTAAATCAGTGGGGGGAAAAAAAGTTGTATGAAAAACAACAATCACGCTGTTAGACATCTAGCGTGCACCCAATTTGTGTCCAGGCACCCTTATTTCACAATGGTGCAACCGGAAAAAAAAGTGAGCTGATGGAGGAAGGAAAAAAAGTCTCCTTCACTATAAATCCTCACTCAACAAAAAATGCATATCATGATCAAAGCCAATCTGAGACCATCCTCTGATTGGACGCGGTCCAGATATTATCGTACTCTTTATTTATTGTTTTTTAAACATCACCGAATACTCAACACGGGCAAACAGGAGAAGTTGCTCATTTGTGTCAATGCAGACAAACACACAGAGCGTGGTAAAATAAAAACAATGGGAGGTGATATCATATGCGGTCTGTTGGACTAGGACGTATACAACACAGCCAGCTTCCAATTGCGGCCAAAAAGGAGCAACGAGGAAACAAGGAAGTATCTGCGAGTATCTGGTACTTGTATTGACCACATTGACCGATCCTCAGACCGTAATCATTGCCTTTGTTTTACCAAACAAGCCACAAGGCATGCTCATTGCCAAGCTAACCTAGCTAACACGTGTAACAACGCAATCAATTAAGTGCTTGGGTGATCAGAGTTCATTTTTCACAGACGTCTTGCTGGAACCGTGTTAAATTGGAGCGTATCATACTTTGAACAGCAAAATAGCAGGCCAATTAATAATTGTCTGGACTCTGGAGGGAAATTCGACTCACTAAACTGAACCGAAAAAATGGAAAAAGATTACTGTGCGCTACGCCCTACCTTAAAAGGAGTGGCATACTCTATAAGGTTAAAAGTATAATAATAATGAATAATATACAATCCAAGTTCAAAGTTCATAAATAATGTAGAACACATTTATTACTTGTAATGTTATTCATTTGTTTTCGCAATAGAGTTTTGAGTTTGGATTTTAACTTTTGAGGTCTGAACAATACATTTTCCAAAATTATATTAAAGTCAGTTCATCTCATGTTTTTGTTAAATCAATTCAGCTTGAGCCCACGAAATAGTTTGCTGCTATATCCAATGCGAATTTAAGAAAAAATCAGTGCTGATTGTCTCTATAAAAACAAAACCAGGTCCCTCGAAAAAATTCAAAAGTTGCTTCTCAAATGAACTCAATGATTCGCGAAACTGATCTGCAAGAAAAAAAAAATCTGATTGTTAATCACTTAATGTCACTACAGCATAAATTACATTTTCCCCCCTTTACACAACATTAAACCTGTGAAATTGCGATCCCACGAAATAGTTTGCTGCTATATCCAATGCGAATTTAAGAAAAAATCAGTGCTGATTGTCTCTATAAAAACAAAACCAGGTCCCTCGAAAAAATTCAAAAGTTGCTTCTCAAATGAACTCAATGATTCGCGAAACTGATCTGCAAAAAAAAAAAAAATCTGATTGTTAATCACTTAATGTCACTACAGCATAAATTACATTTTCCCCCCTTTACACAACATTAAACCTGTGAAATTGCGATGTTGGATGGGAAGTGGTTGAAAATGTTGGTGCACCGAACTTAGTGCTGGTGCAATCAAGAAAAAAAAAATAGGCGCATCAGTGCCACCAGTGCAAGTCCTGGAGGGCTATCACATTTTTGGCGTGACCACTTGATACCATCACAACATTCAAGGATATGCTCTGATCACTGAGATCAAGTACTTTTTCATTTTTCATGTGCAGTGGGTCATCACATTAACTTTTGATTGTAAATTCGAGGCAGACGTGATGCTTCCCTGTTTGTATGCCCATGCAAGTTTTAGTTTGCATTGCCATTCGACATGAATCTGTTATTTATAAAAGGGAAATAAAGACCTAATAAACCGCAAACCACCCACATAATTCTATTTCTGAGATGTCCATTCCTAAAAACTACATAACATTTAATAGATGGCTTTAAAGAGGTGAAATTCTGAATCATCCGCAAAATAATTTCAGTCAGTGAAGTGAATCGTTTATGCCTATCTTGTTTAGGGCGCAAAATCGGTACCTCGGAACTTACCAGCCCAGTGTTGAGCCATTATACCCTTTAAAAGCCACAATGATCTACTTTTTTTTCCCTGTAATGTGAAAAATGTGTGTTATTCCATTCTCGCATTCTCTCACAGAGAAACACACAAAAGCCCAGGAGACCAGTGTCTGCATGGCCTTGGGAACTGAGGAGAACAGAATACTCTGAGGTCTGAAGAGAGTGGGATTGAGACAGTTGAAAAAAAAAAAAAAAAAAAAAGCAAAGAGAAAGAAGTGCATTCTCCCGACATGAGTCACCTCTCAGTGAAAGCTTTGTAATTTAAGCCACACATGGCGAAGAAGAAAGCGAGGGAACGACGGAGACACGCAGAAGGAAAAGGTTAGCCATTGCCTCCACCCTAAAAAAAAAAAAAAAATCAATATTTAACCACAGTAATTAATTTTTTTTTTTTATTAAAAAATAATCATAAACAATGTATCTAATAGTTAGGAGTACGCTGTACAACAATGTTGATTTGTTAAGTCACATGATCATGAAACTTCAATTGTTGCTCCCCACATCTTGTGATTGATTCGATTTTCAAAGAGCCACTTATTAGACAAAACAGATCCACTGCGATTACATTGACACCAGGACAATCTGTCGGCAGAGCTTTCATCCGAGGGTAATCCTGGACTATGATGTATGCGCCGGGCCAGAACCAGCTGTGAGACAGACCAGAACGACGCTGACAGGACAGATCCGCCTCGACTTGTATGGAATACGTTCAAAAAAATCTCACATTTCCCTAATAACTGCAACTCCTTCTGGCCTATTTTATTGCCAAAATAAAACGGCGCTCCAAAAGGACAGCAGTTCATCGCTGGTTATTAGCATTTCTCATGGAGAAGTACAAGTGCAGCTGATGGAATCTCCAAAAGGATCTCACAAAAGCCTTTTTCACAAAATGAATGCGACAGAGCCATGTGAGACACAACATTTACTCGCTTGTCTTTCACGCAGAGCACAGCAACTGGATATTGCTGTGTGTGAATTGACAAAATGACAACCTCAGCGCTAGCATCCGGTGTGACATATCAAATAGTTTTCTGATAGCGACGATTGTTTTCGACACTATACTTTCACACAGGTGTCGTCCCGCCTTGGATATGGCTCCCAGCTTGACTTTGTCTCTCCATTTTGTGTTGCGACTTTTGATACAGAACAGTGACATAGAACAGTAGCATGGGAAAATGCGAGGGAAAACTTTGCTTCGACAGACATCGAGACACACACACACACACAAATACTTTTCATATACACCTGACTGCCAATTTATTGAACTTTTAAGTACAGTGGGAGCACACTGGTGGCTGCATGCAGCTGTTTTAACTTCTAACACACCAAAAGGTTTTTCCACACTGTTAGGCGCGGCGAAAAGCCTTCCATTTTCTCAAAAGCTGACACTGTGCCTTCTAAGCCGATGCACCATACATACGGATCAATATTTTGGTTTCCCGGCAGTAATATTTTAAATGTTCTGTAAAGCGTTTTGTTACAGCCGCAGCGGTTGTGAAGGTTCTATATAAATAAAGCTGTATGCTTATAAATGAAATGTTGTAGTGACTTCTGTGTACATAATTCACCACCAACTGCAAATGTGTGAATGCAATGTTCATATGCTTGTCAGAGAGTTCACGATTATTTGGTAACGGGGTAGAAATAATTGCAGTCCCTTTAAGGACCGCCATTTTAGTCTGCTTGTTTCTATGGAAACTTACTTTCGGCGGGCTTCGTTTGGCACGAGTGTTTTTTTTGTGGTGCAAATAAAAAAAACACGACACACTCTCTCTCGGAGTGCGCACGTGAGAAATTGTCGCTTTCTTCGAGTTCTACAATTTCCACAATGTATTATTATTATTATTGTTAATATTATTATTATTATTATTGTATTGTATCATATTCCCTTTAGCGTAGCTCCATCTAGTGGATCCACAATGCAACCGCAACCACTATAGTCGCTTCTATTCTATGCGCCTTATAATGCAGTGCGCCGTATATATGAAAACAGTTTTAAAATAAGCCATTCATTGAAGGTGCGCCTTATACTCCGAAGTGACTTATAGTGCGGAAAATACGGTAATTTAAAGTTTAAAATGGTTCACCTTATCCAAAATCCAGCTCAAATCCAAGTAGCTCTGAATCCTACTCCTGTCTATAAAATGCTCGTCATCATCTATTTCTTATTTTTCTCCTTTTTCTGCTTGGTTCATTGTCTGATTACTGCTCCTTGGTGCATACTACCGCCTACTGTACAGGAGGAGCAAAGCATTTCCATGTATAGCCAATGTAAGCAACCATGCCTGTATTCAGCCCCGCGAACAAACGCACGAGACAGGCGAGTCGTGTTTCTGTGAATCCTCCGCAAAACGGGCGTCTGCCAGTGACTAAGAGGTCCATCTGAATGCGATCCGCTGAAGGACGATTATTCGAACGGACAAAAACCCACCTCCGTCAGTCTTTTGTCGCTCATTTTATTTTAAAATTCCCCCTCATTCGTCAATCATCAGTGACGGATTGACGGAATGGCCACCTCTGGAGAAGAATATACTCTATATGTCACAAAGCCTTGTTTGTCCCCAGGAATGAACAACAAAATTGCCCATGGCCTTGTTAGCTGTTAGTAACTAAAGTAGTAGTTGGAGTAGTAGTAGTAGTAGTAGCAGCAGTCTCAAATGTCATCTAACCCCCCTCCAAAGGCTCCAAAATGTTCGCTTCGTTATGTAGAAGTGGCATCCACTTTTGATGAAGGGGCATCAAGCTCATAGAAGTTCCTTCTGCATGCACCACCAATTCCCTTAATTCACTGCATCCCTTGTGATGACTGTGCGGGCTGCCTGCATTTGCAGACTCATGCGCGAACAGCCAGTCCACTTGACAGCTGGTGTTTTCAAAAAAAAAAAAAAAAAAGGTCAGTAGGCCTTACTTGGGTGTTTTTCTTTTGCTCTTGAGGAACAAAAACAGAGACACATGTCGTGAGTCACCACAGTGTGTCACGGTGATCCATCAGAATAAAAATATAACAATGTTCCATGTTGGCGGAAGTGCTCTTGTTTTTATGACCGGTGCGTCATTCTGCCAGGGAAGCAGAAGAAAATACGAAAAAAAACAGAGCGATAGATCGAGATCTATTTGAATGACACATTCAAGGTAGAAAACTCCCATTGCACCTCCTTTAGTAACAAGAAATGAGGCACTAGATCCCCTCCGCCCCATCCCCTTCTTAATTAAATCTTCATCCAATAAATTAAATATCTCAAATTGTGTCACTCATAGGGAAGCAAATGTTCTAACAAATGGTGCTCCAGCTGGGCGCACCATTTGACAGAAGCAGGCTTACACATAAATACTCCAGTAAGCAACACCTTCCTTAAAAAAAATTCATGCGATATAGTTGTATTTATGAATTATTAATATTTTAAGATACATTTTCAAAAGTTGGATGAAGACAACATTAAAACCATCACCATTCCCAAACGCATGCAAAAACAGCTCAAAACAGTGAAATATGCACACCAGGCCAGGAGTTGCCATTGCTACTAAATTTTGTTTGATTGTCCTTTTGTCAATTTTGCCTTTGAAATCATCACCCTTCATCGGTTCATTGGATGTGGACGGAAACTTTGGCAAGTGAAGTCAAATGTGATTGCATTTATAGGTTGATCATGCATTTGTTGGTGATGCAAACAACAAACTCATTATTTTTGTGTAGCAGTTTGTGTAAACTCGAGATGGGAGTTGTAGGCCTAATTATTCATTTGATTGAATTGTGTTAAATTGTCTTTCCGCAATAATCGGGTGCACTACTTGACTGCTCCCAGCACTGACATTCATTCGCTGAACTATTTTGCCATTTAAAAATGACAACATAATGTCAGCAATAGGAGTATGAGTTACAGTACATCCATACAGACTTTCATGGTGCTGATCATTGCTGTGCTCATCAAAAGGACACTGGAACTGAAATGAAAAGTTGGCAGGATTCTCATTTTACTTGATTGTTAGAAACTTGACCTTAAAGTCTGAATTCTCACTTTAAAGTGACAATTCAGAAAAATCAGGATTCAGATTTTATTCTCAAAATTCTCACTTTAAAGTCAGAGTAAATGTGTGCAGCCTATTAAAAAAAAAAGTATGGTTTTCATTGATTGATTGAGTAACGTCGCACAATCACAGCTGGGCACACAAAGATGAACCATTCGCGCTCATAGTCACACCTGGGGACAATTTCGAGTGTTCCATTAACCTGCCATGCATGTTTTTGAATGTGGGAGAACAATACCCGGAGAAAACCCACGCAGGCACGGGGAGAACATGCAAACTCCACAAAGGAAAGCCGGAGCCAAAATGGAATCCTGCACCTTTGCGTTGTGAGGCCGCCGTGCTAACCAGTT
This sequence comes from Hippocampus comes, assembly GCF_001891065.2. Classification (NCBI taxonomy): domain Eukaryota; kingdom Metazoa; phylum Chordata; class Actinopteri; order Syngnathiformes; family Syngnathidae; genus Hippocampus; species Hippocampus comes. Next base: position 77,027 of record NW_017805498.1, on the reverse strand, counting down.
GACCACCGTTTCAAGATTTATTTTGCAATCCATCTCCAAAATATAAATTATTATCAAATGCAGTATGACTCAAAGAGTTCATGTCTTGCAATCAGGTGAACTAGATTTCTGATATCAAATTATTTTTTCAAAAACATTTTTATCACTGTAATTTCCTGTGTCCTACATAAGAGCGCTTGGGCTTGCCTTGTGATGTTTGCGACACAGATAAGGACTAAAGATGAGCGAGCCAGTGGTGATGGTTGTTCGAGCGTGACTGCGTGGCACTTTATCGGCTGTGTGCACTTTGATACAGTTTCACTGATGACCCATCAAAGCCACCCGCCACTGTAATTTTGCTGCGTGGGGGGCGAGTTACACCTCTGCCCTGTTGGACTGCCCTGCTGCCTTTGCACTTGATTTTCTTTCCAAGAGCATCACCGTAAAACATGTCCGCTTTCCGTATTTGGGATTTCCCTCACATCGTAGGTCATAGTCCTTGCTACGTCACACAGATATGCCGCGTTGCTGTTGGGACACTATCCAGTTGCACTGCCATCATCTGAGAGTAATTCCGTTTCCCATGGCTGATGTCATGTCGTACTTCTTAAAACAGCAAAGTCGTTGATACCAGATCAACAGCGCCTCTGCTAGTTGCACACAAGTAGCGCACTCCATTTTGCCTCCGGTGCTCCAAGAAGCCAGTAATTAACAATAAATATTACACATTCTGTAGCTCAACATGCAGTCATGAAATGAATTTTATTTCATAACCAAAATGATCAAAGCTGTCAATATTGTCATAATATTTAAATTTGCTGAAGATTATAATCTGCACAGACGATTGACATTCCTATTGATGTTTTTCTTTTGCATGAACATGATGTACAGTAATAAAAAATTAATTCAACTACAAATACAGTATGCCAGCACTTTGGCTCAACGCCCCCTTTGGGGGCACAAAAATATCTAGGTCACCAACACTATATCTAATTTTTTATTCAGCCTTTATTAATTAAGTCATTTCATTTGAAAATCCAGCTTGACACTTGAGATGGCCCTCTACCATGTTTTCGAGTGGAAAAATTAATTACATTGCAATGTAACACATGTGCATCTGACTTCTCGGGAGCCTTTTAATTGGGCCTCAGACTCCCAAACAATAAACATGGTGGCACCAATTTTAAAACGGGAATCATGTGTGAAAATTTATTGCGATTTACTGGTAAAATATTAATTACGGTTACATGGGGCAAAACCTGTAGACTCCCCAAATGAGTCATAATTTCAACAAGAGAGAAGTTTAGTTAAGTGACCATCTCAAATTCTGATAGTTATTTTGTGGGATTTCTACAGACGAATTTACCTCGCATGGTTCAAGTGACCAAATACCAATCACGTTTTATTCTCAGGTAGTATTTAGGTATGATTATGGCAGAGGTGATTGGGGAAAAAAGGAAAAGATTTGAATCAGACCTCTTCCTAAAATGTATAATCTGATACGTGTCAGATACAATACAAGCGCAGCATACATACAGAGACTGCATATATCCCATCAATTTGAGCTGGACGTACACCAATTGGTGACGAACCATATTTTCCGCATTATAAGGGGCTTCCGAGTATAGCGCGCACCTTTAGTGAATGGCCTATTTTAAAACTGTTTTCATCCATCGGGTGCATAGAACAGAAGCTACAAAAGTGTTATGCATCCACTAGATGGAGCTACAGGGAATACAGTACAATACAAAACAGCTTTATTTATATAGAGCCTTCACGGCCGCTGCAACTGGAACAAAGTGCTTTACAGGATGTTTAAAATACTACGTCCAAGAAATCTGAATTTTGATGCATATAGAAGGCGCATCGGATTATAAGGTGATCTGTTGGCTTTTAAGAGAATTGAATACTTTTAGGTACGCCTTATATTGCGAAAAATACGGTATATATGCACCCCATGCTCTGCTTAAAAAACACAAATAAACAAACAAAAAAACGCCCCACCCATCGTAAACCCAGACAGAGTGAAAGAATATGTCATTAAATATGATGTGAATATGGCACAGAGTGTGTCCATCGTTAAATAGGCTCAATAATTTTGCCGTTGCCATCATTTACGTAAATCAAAGGGAAGAGTTAGCCCAGGCCAAGAAAATGCTCTGCATTGTTTACATATAATTAATGACATGAGACATTACTCACATCTAATTTTGGCGTCAATGCATGCAGGTTGCTTTCTCTGTTACATGAATGTAAACACAACCATATCGCACTTGAAATGTACACAGAGATAGACAGCCCAAAAATTGGCTATAGGCAGTCACTCAAAATTGGACGCTTAGACCTGAGGTGTAAATCCAGCCAATGTATAAGAGCCCATGTCATGGTGTTCCAAGGATATAGCGACACAGATGCTGGCTTTCCAACGATGAGACATTATCACTCTTGGTTTTCATACCACCGATGGTGCGGCTCTGCTGATAAGGCTCCAGACGACAAATGTTGTTCGTTGGCAAACGTGACCCATGAGCCGGAGAGCCGTGGCACTCGACGTTGGCCGTCTAATTGCCGACATCAAAGAGAACTTTCGCAAGCCACGTGGCATCACGCGTCAATGGCATCGACCCGAGCTTCGTGACCTCCAAAAGTACACCAAATAACAACCTGTGCGGCGATGAAAGCATGACACAGCTTTTCAGCAGGAAATTCAAATACACGTCCACTGTTTTAAGAATATGTAGATTCAAAAAGGGCTCGGGTACATGAATGAAAAGAAAATATTCTGCTGAAACTTTATCAGTCAAAAGCCTTTCAAGGCAGGAGGACCTTGAAAGCACACAAGCGTTTCAGGAGCCTTCTTTTCACAGAGACAAGGTCTCGCCGAAGCGAGAAAAAGCTGTAATAGAAAGGAGATGTTGCAGCTTTTTCTTTCCTCCCCCCCTCAAACAGAAAAGTCACATACTTGTGAATAAAAGGCAACAAGGCTGCAATCATGTCTCTCTGAAAAGGCGGCCAACCTTTGCACTTGCATATCTCTTATAGGCAAGGGTGGAAAGGAAACTCATAAAAAAGTATATTTTCAACCTTTGCCTCCCTTTTCACTTTTTTTTTTTCCCCTCTCCATTCTTTTTTAGGCCCTTCCCTCCACTGCTTATCTGCCACGCAACGCTCTCAAGGCCGTGTGGCCATGTGACAATGTGCCATCTATCCATCCATGTGAGCTCTTTGAGCAAGAATTAGCGGATAAGACCGAGGTATTGTTTCCCACGCTGAACATCGAGGGGTTAACGTAACCGTAGGAGTAGTTTCGATCCATCAGGTAGGTCAGGTTTCTCTGAACGTGGCCACATACCTGTGCGAGTGCATGTGTGGCAGCGACGACAAATCTGTGTGCGGATGCATTCTCATTCCTGCATGGAGGACACGTAAAGGAATCCAGTGACTTTTTCGGGATGGCAGGCGCAAAGTCTTTGAAAAGTTTTCGCAAGAATTTTGCTGGAAATCGCTAAGCGCTATTTTTCATTCAAATATCGGTAGAATCCATTCGAGCGCAACATTTAGTGACAAAATGAATGTATCGCTGCAGTCCGAAAACAACCACCTCCAGTGGTTAACAACATGTTTGAAATCAACACCCTAATATACGTTTGTTTATGCCACAGCTTGCATAAATTGACAACTGTAACTGGTGAATACGCAAGTAAGCAAAAGCTCTTTCATTGCAAATCATATTTTCAAGACTAAAAACATCATACTTGTCCTGTGTGGATTTTAAAATGGACTAACATTATTTGTTGATTAAAATTTTGAATGAAAACAATTTATCAAGTTTTTCTGGGGAAAAAAAAGTGATGGTTAATTCATTTCTGACTACTCAGTAAAGCCAAATGAGGCTGGCTAAAAAAAAAGTTAATTCCGTTTGAAATTATCCATCAATGGAAAAATGTCGCAAGGTCACTGAAATTGAAAGAATCTGGATTGAAGTACTTTTTGGTCTCGTCTTGTTTTTAGGACAGGTGGTCGAATACACTATCAGGGGTTCTTTTTTCACACGTGTGACCAGTAAATTTGCAGATTTTTTTTTGTTGTGTGTGCTTATATAGATGTGTATATACATATATACACACATATATATATATATATATATATATATTGAGAGAGAGAGAGAGAGAGAGAGAGAAAGTCTTCGTTCTTTGAGTTCAATTCAAGAAAAATGGTAGAAAAAAAAACAAGCCTTGCATTTTAGTTTTGTTTTGTTTATATGAAGGCTCCATTTTCTGTTGTCTGCAATCACTAATTCAAAGCACAGAAAACTAATGGCAAACATTGACAGTTACAGGCACATAACAAGGGTGTTTTATACAACATACCCAAAATTGCAGCGACAAGTGGTCATTCATACAATTCTGAGCTCTGAAAGCCACCATGCATTAAAGAACACTTTCCTCCAGCTGCTATTCTTTGTGCAAGGACAGTAAAGTGCATGCTGAGATGTGATGAAAACCTTGGACTCCCACATCATCAAATGAATATCTTCACTTAAAGCCACAATATGTCACAATTTAGATAAGTAAAACTAACCATTAAAAAAACAACAACAACAAAAAAACAAACAAACAAACACTGATAACAACACCCCAGCTTGGACTGAAGAATATGGCATTTTTGACGTTGCCATAGTAACCTCAGATCGGCTACTTTCACTTCACAAGCCAGCCAAGCGAAAAATAAAAAATAAACTTCAATGCTTGAGAATTCTTTGCGGGATCAAAACGCTTGCTAAAACTAAGGCTAAAACCTTTATTAAAGGCACAGGAACATTTCAAGTCATACAAAGACTTTATAAGCACAAGTTAACTATTCTATATGTTAAAAACACTCTTTGAACAACCTTGCACCTCACACATCTCAAATTTTAACATAAATGACGACTCTCATATCAGATTAAATCGATCTACGGCGGCCATCTTTGGGGCGTTACACATGCGCTGCACACACGTGTGTACATCCACTTTTCGTCAATTGTTTTGCCAAGTAGTGTGTCGTGAATTTTTTAAATATGCGCCTCGGCTTCGTAAAGGTTGGGAAACGCTGACTTAACCCATGGCATAAATGATCCCCAAAGCTAAATCCATGCAGAGTTTCAAACAAAATGCTCTATTCCACTCTATCGAATGCCTTCTCAGCATCCATGGAGAGAAGGCATTTGGAGTCAGACTGACAAGAAGTGACCAAAACATTCAAAGAAAATCGACGAATACCAAAAAAAAAAGGAACGTCCGTCTTTCGCAAATCACGTATGGTTTCTGGATATAACTTAGGGCAAAACCTCTTCAAAATGATGGGCCAATACTTTAGCCAATATTTTCGAATCATAATTTAGAAGTAAGATTGGCCTATGAGTATGAACACGCAAAGACAGGGGTCCTTAACCTTTTTTTTTGTGTCCTGGGCCAGTTGAGACAAGTACATGCTGTTCACGGAACGACAACCATTTTTTTCCCCACCACTTTTAAATTGCCGGTTTTAAAGCAATGGTACTGACAACAAAGATAATTGTAGAGCAGAAGTTGGCAAACGACGACCCGCGGGCCACATCCGGCCTGTTGGTCTTTTTAATCCGGCCCACTGAAGATTGGTACAGATTTCAGGTTTAATGTGAATGGTTGCATTCATTACATTTTGACTTGTAATGACTGGTTTATACTTTTTTTTACTGAAGTCCAGTCCAAGTCTGTATGTCTCATTTGCCAAGAAACCGTCGCGGTTTCAAAAGAATAGAACATCAACCGACACCTTTCCACCAAGCATGCTAATTACTCCAGCAACCTTTCAACACAAGAACGCGCGGCTACCGCTGACAAGTTGGTAGCTAGTTTGCATGCTCAGGAAAACACCTTTATTAGAGCAACTTCCTTCCAAGAAGCGAGCAGGAAGACTAGTTATTGACAACCATTCAAGCTAGCAAAAGGCAGCAAGCCTTTCTCCGAAGGGGAGTTTCCTAAAGAGTGCATGGTAGAGACTGAAAGTATTTTATGGCCTGAGAGCAAGAACAAATTGAAAAAAATGAGCTTTTCACACTGGCCAGTGACTTGCCGTTTTGAAGTAATTGACGAACACTTAACTAGCAAGCTAAACAGAAAAGTGAAGTCATTTACATGACGTTCTTTGGCACTGCACGAAAGTAATGATATAAAGGACACCGCTCAGGTTTTAACAACAAGAATACTCTCATCATTATCTTTCCATCTGACTGAATCAGGTTGATAAGATTTCATCCACATCACAGGCTATGTCTTCACTGACATGGTGCGTCGGAAGAATCGTTTTGTGTGACAAATCCAGCCCAAGTACAGAACTGTTTCAATAAAATCACAGGCTGGTTCCATGGCCCCGAATGAAGGGCAATCGGTCAGGAAATATTCTCTGGATTGAAATGAGGTCTTTATCTTCTTTGTTCAGGTTCTATCACTTCTTGAGGTCCCTCGCTACCTTTTCCTCCTTCTACCTCCACCTCCTTCTTCTCCTCTTTGTCCTCTTGTCCTGTGTTGCGTTTGTAGTCAGTAGCCGGGGCTGGCTGTGTTGTGACCATTGTCTTGGTTTGTTGAGTTTGTCAGCCCCAATCCCTCGCATGTTCTATTAGTGCGGCCAAATTAGTTCTTCGCCATAGCCATCAGCCATCATCCATCCATTCATTTGTTTCTCCACTTTATCCATTCGTGTGTTAGGGAAGATCCCCATAACTAGTTTTGGTTCATTCATTTCGCCACTATTTATTCGGGTTGCACTAAGGCACTGTTGACTCCAACCTCGTCCTGTTATGCCGTGCCCCCCCCCCCACGTGTTTGTACTCGCTTGCCCCCCACCCTCCGTGTTAGTCTTCGCTGCTCCATCCCTCGCGTTAGTACCCACTTGTGCCCCCACGCCTCACCGTGTTAGTACTCGCTTGTCCCCCACTTTCTTATTACTCATTTGTGTTTAGATAGTCCAGACCATAGTAGCGCACCACTTTATACTTCTCTCCAACCCCGATGTTAGATCCTCTATCGTTGCCATCATGTGGAAGAGTCGAAACATAAGTGGGAGTCCTTTGTGAAGTACACAATGAAAAATATGCTACTGTCATTACTACATTTTTTTTTCCAATGCATGGACGAGAGACTTGGTACACACAATCACAGGCCACGAGTCTTTTTTTTTTTTGCTTTATATGAATCTGATTTCTCAAGGCGGATACTGTTTTTATCTTCTCATGCTCTTCTACTTCTCTTAACACTACGTCTTTCAGAAAAGTCTCCGCGAAAACCTGTTAATCCTTTGATTTTGGAGGATATGAGCTATAGTGAGGTGTGCTGATGGCTCCGGTGATATACTAATACCACACATGTCACAGCCATTTATTTCTGACCTCTACTTGAAGATAATTGCCATCACAAGTCGAAAAATGTTATCGAATGCTCAACCGATTAAAACGAAATTCAGAAATGAGCATATGTGTCACGTGAGGTCAAAAATTGGATTTCGAAAATGATACCTGTCCAAACAAGTCCGAAACGTAGCCTTTTATTTTTGCAGATATAAGCGCACGCACACACCTTGTTTAATCCCTCTCATGGCGGGTGGTTGTGCAGACGGATGCTGTTTAAACATGGCGGGCCCTTGATGTGGGGTCTCTGGGGACCGCAGTTTGTGTGTGTGTGC
>NW_017805498.1:24229-69302 GCF_001891065.2 Hippocampus comes | reverse complement strand
TTTGTTGTGTGTGTGTGTGTGTGTGCGTGTGTGTGTGTGTGTGTGTGTGTGTGTGTGTGTGTGTGTGTGTGTGTGTGTGTGTGTGTGTGTCACCCAGTTTTCTGGCCCTGGGAACAATGGTCCTTTAGAATGTGAGGTTACTGGTGCGCTGACCCCTGGCAAATAAGAGCCATGTTCTGGCATTCCAAGCCTGATTGGCACTGTGAGCCCGCAGAGAGCTCAAAGAAGACACAGGAAATGTGACCAGTGTAATTGGTTATATATTAGCGGAGCATTCTCCCCCTGTTTAAATGATGGAACATTCTTAAGTGACACTTTAGGTGATTGGGGCTGATATTCCGCATGCTACATGGGGAAAGCGAGATGGGAGGGAAACACGGGGGGGAAGCAAGAAGGGTAGAAGGAGAGATACTCTCAGACGTCTGAAAACTTTAAAATGTTGAGAAAAACATGCCTTATTATGTGACAAATGACTGCTAGACGTAGAGTGGTCAAAATGGGAAGTGACTCACTACACCTAATTTAATCAAGAATCAAAGGATGAAGACTGCATGTGTGTTTGAAGAAGAATCATCTTTGTCATGACATAGATGAATTTTCTGAAATTTGACCACTGCTTTAGAACTATCGCTGTAGAACACTACAAAGTTGCAAACCTCCAGGAAGCAGTTCAGGGACTTTGGGGTCTTACTTAAAAATACCACAACTGTAGGTTCGGGAAGGACGGCCAGATTTGCCTACAGTCTGTTGCTGGTTTACGGCCGGGATAGAACCAAGGTGGGCATTCCGTCAGTGCTGTTTCCTTCAAGTTCAGAGACCAAATATTGAAACATTTTTCTTGAGACTTCTAGAATCCTTTTACAGTGCGTAACTGTCATTAAAAAGTCAGTAGATCATTGGTAGGCGGCAGTTTAATCACTAAATACAATTCAGGAGGCTTCGTCCGCGCCTTGAATCTCTCTTCCTCTCGTCTTTGAGTGTTTCCGGAGCTGCAACGTCACAGAAGCCAAACAATTCTCTCCACGTGCTTTAGCACTTAATGGTTTATTCATTGTGTGGCAGTTGGTTGGACGAATGCTGAAGGGAGTGGCAACAATTTCTTCAGCTTTCCAAAGAATAAAGAAATACGTGACCAGTGGATCGGAAAATCAATCGTCAGGGAGGAAAGCGTGGTCAACTGTGGTCGGCAAGCAAGTACTCCTTGCTCTGTGCTGATTATTTTGAACCGGCGTGCTCCAGCTAACATTTCGCAAAGAGCATCATGTACACACAGTGCAGTTCGACCCTGGCTGAACCCGGCTCCCGTGCCAATGATTTTCCCTTCGGCAAATGCCACTTCAACACCCAGCGGCAGCAGAAAAAAAAACCCTGGTTGTCATCATGCATTCGAGAAGCGGCAAGGGGTGATGAGTTATTGGCATGCTCCTACCACACCTAAGAATGGTGATTATCAATTGAGCTGTTAGGAAAAATAAATACACATAGTGTATTATGTTCTCATTCTGCCTACATGGCAAGCTGCCTGACATGGTAAAGCCTCTCTATACGATCTGTTATAAACACCCACATTCAGTGTTTACTGCTGTCATTGTTTTTACTGTGCATATGATACACATTTACAATTTTCATGCAGGCGTTGTAACATTTCATGTACGGCTGACGCATTATTATGAATCCCACACGCACAGCACGATCGGCTGTTCATGTCTCTCAAGCTGTTTGACAACGCCCGCATCTGTCGGCTTCTCCGTGAAAAAAATTCTTTTCCTCGGACATCGTTCGCCATTGAATGTACTGTGTTGTATCGCGCATGGAAATTGGACAGTATCTTTTTGGTGTAGCGTGCTGGTCGGCTACGAAAACCTCACTTCGGTGGCTAGAGGAACTACACCCCACAATGCTTCAAGCTTCCAGTAGATTCGGAAACAAGCGGAATGAGGAATTAAAACCTATATTTTAATCAAACTCTGGTTGAGAACTTGCAGGAAATGACATGTATGTATTACAAAACATATATTATCAATGCATATATGAATTTTAACAGACTCTGAAATGTCTTTGGAATTTAACCTTTAAACTTATCCAAGCCCGGTGGTCCAGTGGTTAGCGCGTCGACCTCATAGTGCAGAGGTACTAGGTTCAATTCCAGCTCTGATCGCCCTGTGTGGAGTTTGCATGCTCTCCCCGTGCCTGCGGAGGTTTACTCCGGCTACTCCGGTTTCTTCCCACAGTCCAAAAACGTGCATGGCAGGCTGATTGAACACTCTAAATTGGCCCTCAGTGTGAGTGTGAGCGCGGATGGTTCTTCGTCTCTGTGTGCCCCGAGATTGGCTGGCAACCGGTTCAGGGTGTCCCCCGAAGACAGCTGGGATAGGCTCCAGCACCCCCCGCGACCCTTGTGAGGATAAGCGGATCGGAAAATGAATGAATGAATGAATATATTACGGCTGTACCTCACATAAATGGTTTATTTCTTTTTATACTGTTTTTTTTTTTTTTTTTTTAATTTTAAATGTGGCAGTTAAAATTACATGGGCATTAAAGAGTGTGTCATTGATTTGACATGATTTGAATGTATGTGTAGGCATATACTGTACCTGCTTTCTTTGGAAGAGAACATCAGGTAAATTGGGTGAGGAGGGGTGTCTTCGGTGGTGTGGGAGTGTCATCCTTCATGCACCTTGTGTGTGCACCCCACACGCTGTTGAATGGCTCTGTTGGGTCATGATATGCACCGAAGTACGGTGAGTGGGAAGGATTCCGCCTGTGGAGAGCCTGGGGCGGAGCAGGGGCCAAGTCGGTAGCCTGACCTCTGACCTGAGGTGCCTGCTTGCAGTTCATGAAGGCTTCATCATCATGAGCAACTCCAATTCCTCAGGAAACCTTTATGTGGATTAACAAGTGTCCGTCTGGTGAAGATGTATAGTGGGCTGGAGTTATTATGCCTCAGAGGCAGCTGAGCCGCAACAGCACTCCACATTCCTTGCCTCCACAGTAAAAGTCGCAGGACAGCATTGGCACTGATGGCTGATCTTATCTGGGTCATCTCATCTCCATTCACAACAAAGAGCTTGTCAGGCTAGTTTAGACAGAGATTAGTTTTACGAAACCCTCACGACCATGTCGGTGTGCACACATATGCTCTATATACTGTAATAAAAAATAAAGAGAGACAGTCAGGTCTATTTTGGACAATGACACAAGAATCCGCATTCCAGCTCTGTACAACACCAAAGTGGATTTGAAATGAAACAATCAAGATGTGCTTTACGTGCAAGCCCTGACCTTTAATTTGAGGGTATCAATAGCCAAATCACTGTCCCACCTTTAAAAATACTTAGTTACTTCAATGTCATATGAAGTTAAACTACGTTCAAATACAATGTTTGAAAAAAAAAAAAAAAGGAAAAATGCAATTGATGGACTCTGGAATGAATGTCAACAATGAAAGAACTGCTGTGCTTCACATTAAAACAAAACACATAATTTACCCCAGAATGAATTATTTGCATTTCCGGGACAAGCAAAGTCAGCCATCTTTCGGCGCTAGAATGAGCTGTCAAAAGTATTGTTTTCCAAGCTCGACGCCACATGCACCTTCCCGCGCCCTCTCCATGGGACGAGTTTGTTCCTATCCTGACTCGTTATTCATGAGAACCCGAGAGCATTCCTTTGCATTCCACGCTGAGGTGAACATCGTGGTTTTGAGGTGAGGAGACAGGCAGATGGGTCAGAGTGTCAGACCACCCTGGATCATCTGTCTTCATTCAGGGCACACTTGGAGCTCCTGGAGGCTTGGAACAAGCAGAGCAACCCCCCCCCCCCACCCCACCCTCTTTTTTTTTTTTTTTATCTTCCCGCAGTACACTGGCAAACATAGACACGGGGATTAAACAGGCATTTATAACAAGCTCTTTGTGCGGGTCAAAGTTGACAACAGGCCCCCTCAGGAAAAAAAAAAGGAGAGGAAAGCCAGGGAATGCATCGGAGATAAATCTTGAACTGACACCACGGATGGCTTGTAGCCCTCATGAGCGCCATTCACAACGTCGTCCTGAAGCCCTCTGAGAACACTTGCACAATGGAAGGCATGCGCATAACTTCAAGTCATAAAACATAATCTTCATGGCTTGAAGGGAAACAAGGCATGTTTCATCTTGTCAAAGCATTTTTGGAAGGAAAAAAAAAAGGATATAGATAACATGGCTATCGATTTCAATTAAACCCTCCTCATACCTATCATACTACAGATCAGTTTTGAAAAAAAAACAAATACATGACCCTTATTATCCTCTTCACTCGCTTGTGAATTACAGTGCTGATTTATTCATAGAGTGTATGAGTAATGATCATGTCTTAAAAACGCTTCAAGTAAAATGTATTGATGATTGGAGTGGACAGATAGATCGATAGATCAATAGATAAGATAGATAGATAGATAGATAGATTTTGTAAATACTACACAAACTTAGCGGTTCTCATTATTAAATATACATTTATTATAATTATACACTGCTTAAGTAACATCAAAACATTAGATATTTAATGTCCTGGAGCTTGTCGCTCCCCGCAAAAGGGGTTACTTGAGGTCACGATGGAAAGAAAATTGTGTCATAGCGCCCTCTTTTGGTCAGGTCGATGCAACGTTTAGCAGGAATTCTCAAGTGACAGTTTGACCACGAGAAGGGAGAAAACTGAACAAAACAAGACCAAACAAAAACAACCAAGTCCATAAAGGGCAACATCAGCCAGTGAAGCTAAAGTGCTAGTTGCCAATGTTGGCCATTAGATGGCAGCATTGTATAGGTGCCATTTGTACACCCTCGGCCTGAGGTTCAACTGTACAATGTAACGTCGGCCAATGAGTATGTGGAACGCCAAATCTAATTCCAAGCACAAGAATACAATTTATCAGGCAATTCAGATATTTTATATGTTAATAGGATATTTGAGACAGCTCTTATATTTGTTTCATCGTTTAAAGGTGACATAATGTGGAAAATGTACTTTTTGTTTGTATACAAAGAGTTGCATCTCTGCGATGCCTGCTCATCCATCAAGTTTGAAATGAAACAACCATGTAATTTTTCTGTTATACAGTATGCCTATTTCTCTTGTATGGGATTGCTAAATGCAGCCGCCCATAGGTCTATTCCTAGTCATCATGGAAATGAAATGCTTACTTGCCATTAAGCCACCAGTATGTGGGGTAGGATGAGGGATGACTCACTTGCATGAAGCAGAGCTCTCAAATGAGCTGAAATCAACAAGAGAAGAAATACGGTGCAAGGAGTGGCTACAATTCTTGATCCTTGGACTATTTTGAGGAGTCTGTCGAAGACATGTAATTAAAAGACTTTTTTTATTGCATGATATTTCTCCTTTAAATGCTGTTTATTGTGCAATTCCATTAATTGAATTGGTAACCTAGCGTGAAATCATACTTTGATCAGTTGTGTGGAACTGCTCATGGATGAATTGTGTCTTGGAAGCAACTGAGGTAAAAAAGATTTGCAGTACTTGGGTACAACCAGCAGAGGCGATGTGGATTTACTCAAGGAAGTCTATTCTGGAATATTTGTGTGAGACCTTTGATGCATATTTTTCTCAAAATCTTTAAGAAAGGTCCCCACCTTTTGCTGCCGCTGAGCTTACATTGTACTGACCCCTTTGGCCCCACAGCTTTACACCCTGAGCAGGGTCCTCAAGGGTACAAGGGAACTCGCCCAGCCAGTCTACATGTGATTTGTGGACTTGGAGAAGGCATTTGACCGTGTCCCTCAGGGAGTTCTGTGGGGCGTGCTTCGGGAGTATGGGGTACCGAACCCCCTGATACGGGCTGTTCGGTCCCTATACCACCGATATCAGAGTTTGGTTCGCATTGCAGGCTATATTGCAGGCAGTAAGTCAGAATCGTTTCCAGTGAGGGTTGGGACTGCGCCAAGGCTGCCCTTTGTCGCCGATTCTGTTCATAACCTTTATGGACAGAATTTCGAGGCGTAGCCAAGGCATTGAGTGGGTCCGGTTTGGTGGCCTCAGTATTGCATCTCTGCTTTTTGCAGATGATTTGGTACTGTTGGCTCCTTCAAGCAGGGCTCTCCAACTCTCACTGGAGCGTTTGGCAGCCGAGTGTGAAGCGGTTTGGATGAAATTCAGCACCTCCAAGTCTGAAACAATGGTCCTCAATCGGAAAAGGGTGGAGGAGGAGATCTTGCCTCAAGTGGAGGATTTTAAGTATCTTGTGGTCTTGTTCAAAAGTGAGGGCAGGAGGGAGCGGGAGATCGACTGACGGATCGGTGCAGCGTCTGCTGTAATGCGGACTTTGTATGGGTCTGTCGTGGTGAAGAAGGAGCTGAGCCAAAAGGCGAAGCTCTCGATTTACCGGTCGATCTACGTTCCAACTCTCACCGATGTTCCAACTCTCACCTGTGGCCACGAGCTATGGGTCGTTACAGAAAGAACGAGATCCTGGATACAAGTGGCCGAAATGAGTATTCTCTGCAGCGTGTCCGGGCTCTCCCTTCGAGATAAGGTGAGAAGCTCGCCCATCCGGGAGGATCTCAGAGTCAAGCCGCTTCTCCTCCACATCGAGAGGAGCCAGATGAGGTGGCTCGGGCATCTGATTAGGATGCCTCCTGGACGCCTCCTTGGTGAGGTGTTCCGGGCCTGTCCCACCGGCAGGAGGGCCCGGGGACGACCCAGGACACGCTGGAGAGACTGTCTCTCCCAGTTGGCCTGGGAACGTCTCGGGATTCCCCGGAAAGAGCTGGAAAAAGTGGCTGGGGAGACGGACGTCTGGGCTTCCCTGCTAAAGCTTCTGCCCCCGCTACCCGCCCCCGGATAAGGCGTAGAAAAAAAAGTAGTGTGTTTCCGCTAACCCGACCGACCGAGAATTTCTACGTCGAAAAAAAACTTTACGGTCGGCATTTTTTTTCAAACAACCCTCTACATTTTTGCATAGAGGGTTTACATCGGTGCAAACTCTCGCGATATTCACGTTGAGCGCGTGCGTCGTTTGCACTGTCGTCTGTCAACAACATTGAAACATGGCGGCGGCCGCGATCTCCGACGACAGTTTAAACCGCGTTTTCTGTGTTACAGTCGCATGCTTGCACGGTAATGTTAAGAAAATAGCATCCATTGATGTATCGAAAAAATTCAGCGAACTGTTTGATGAACACCACGGGCCGAGTAAAAACCGAGGGCGGCGGCGCGCCCCGACGCCCCGAGTCCGGAGCGGGGAGAAAACTAAATAGGTGGCGGCAGTGCCGGCCACGGAGCGGCGGGTTCAATGTCTTCTTGTTTTATGTTTTATGGTTATTTTGTTTAAATTTTTGATGGGAAAAAAAAAAGACCTACCGACCCTATGCTGAAATTTCATGTTACCGGAAAAACACTATCTTTTTTGTTTGGCCTAAGCAGTAGAAAATGGATGGATGGATGGATGTTTGGTTTCTAAATTATTCTTGTGTAGCTTTTGACGAATGTCGTTTCCACTTTAGTTTTTAACCCCTGACAAAAAGTATTTTGTGGTGTTGGAAACATTGCATTGCTCTTGCCAGCATGATTTTAACTTTTAGCCTCAGTTGGGTAAAACAAGTGATTCAACACTCACTCAGCTGGGGGTCGAAAACTGCTTTGTGGAACCACAATGTCAGTTCCTGGCATGTAAGCAGGAAATCTGCTCTTCACATGACATGTTTCTGGTAAAGGGAAAAGAAAACATTCGAAGAATAGATGGATACCTCAGTCTTGTGCCATTTTGTGCATAAACTGCATGCTTTCCAGGTTCAAGACTGACTATTGATGATACAAACAGTCCACCCCAAATTCCTTGGCTCCTTCCAAACTTCCAAACGTCTTGGAAAAGCACTGTGAGAGAGCGAGAGAGCTGTTTGGATGCAAGCCTGATTCACAATGGAGAAATAGCCTTTTGCCTAAGTTTAGCTGTGTGTTTGTTTTCAACACATACAGCAACAGCGTTAGTAGAGTATACAGTCTGTACAAGTTTGTTTGTTTGTTTGTGTAGCTTTAGCAAGCGGTGCAGGTTGTGTTGGTTCTGCAGATTAAATTTAGCTGACGGACGCCAAAAAGACCAAGGTGATTCAGAAACCGAGAATCTGCCGGGTGCTGAATGGGTGTTTCCGAGGTTTCCAACTTTGACTGTCAGTCGATCAGTAAGGTTCTACAAAAGTGGGCCACGCAGGTTTTCCCCTTCCCATTCCAAGTCAGCAAAGGCCAGATGAATAGATGTTTCTAAATCTGTGGTTTTTAAACATGTTGTACCGACCCCCAGAAGTTTCTTATGTGTAGAACCCTACGTGAATGGAAAAATAATCCATATTTTCAAGTACGAAACAGGTATTTCTTTTCACAAATTGAAGCATGCATCAGATGCACAAAAATGCACTGTCTTCAAAGAACAAAACCAACAAAATGTTAAGAAAAACAAAAAAAAACAATAGCTATTTGCCATTCTCATATCAAATTTACAACAGTCAGTTCCTTTTCTTTGTTTTTATGTCTACCATCCTCGAAAATGAAACGTATTATCATCTCAAGAGCTTTTAAAAACATTTTCACATTCACGCTCCAGTTTGGTTTTCTGAGTGTTCATCGCATTTCGGGTCAGATGGAACAACAGCTCTCCGGTCAAAGCTTGCCAATATTTGGAAGCGGTTGCTTAGTGGCCAGACAGCAAGTAGCAGGAATGCTGATAGAAATCTGACATGATTCGGCCTGCCTTTCACCAAATGGACAAGTCACCTGGAACTGGAGCTACGTGGTGACTAGTCTGCCGAACCCCTTCGACTGACTCAAGGAACCCCTGTGATTTGATGAAACCCAGGTTCACAATCACTGCTGTCAAAGATTATCCTGTCTAATCATTTTGTGGTGTGCGGGGCGTTAATTATTGTTCTGACTCCCCTGATATCGCCCCTTTTTGAGCAATGATATAACATTTCCCAATTTCAAAAAAAGCCCAATAAGGCAATGGTGTCCAAGCGTGTTTGGTTGGCTTTTGTTTTGTAATTGGCCCCTCACAGCATGTTGACACTGTTCTACCTTTAATGCATATAATGAACAGTCGTGGCGGCTCGCTTTACTTATCTTTTCATCTGCCTACAGGGGTATGTCCCTCTCTGTATGCGTATATGGCAATGCCGAGACAGGAATGTGCAGTTAAACACCTGACACTCACTTCTTTCGTAGTGACGTGTGGAAAGCAATTGTCGCTCTCTGATAATATTTTCCACAGACGTCATCTAATTTTCTGTGTTGACTGTGCAAAAGCGCACACAAGCATAACAATATCATGCATGCACTGGGTTCTGTGTAAAAGTTAAGAGCATTTCAGACTTTTGCATGTATTGCATGCAAAAATATCTGTACATTCCCATCTGAGAGGCCCTTATAAGAGACTGACAACATTGTCGCCCCTATAGCGAGACCAAATGTAAGCAGTTGCTCACATGGCCATCTGTGCCATTTATGGATCAGACAAGCCACAGCGAGAAGCTTTTTCAGCTTGCTCGGATCCATCTGTGAGCCTACAAAGCACAGGCCCGCCATTGAAAAGCGCTCATGGCACTCATTTGCCAAACCATCTGTGTGGCTGGCTGCCTCTCCACTTGATGCAGATGTCTTCAAAACCTTTTCCGGCTAGAAACGTGACCTCCTTCGTGGCCCAATAGTCCAACCCTCAATTATGGTCATTGCGAAAACTAGCTGCAAATAGCCGGTCATGAATTGGTGATGTTTTCTTACATTTTTTTTTAGACCCTAATAAAAACCTAGAGTCTGTTACCATATGTTGGTCTTGAACCTTCACCTCAGAGACTAAGTTGCCCTACGGTGTTTTCAAGCTCCAGGGAGGAATCCTAAGGTGAAGTTTGGCTATCGAGTGAGAACTATGCTGCCTGTCCACGTGACTGCTGACTGTCTTGATGATGCAAGATGATTTTGTCACCTGCCTAATTCACATATCGTCACTATGCAGTGAATACCTCAGATCACCACTTTTTAAATGTCGAAAAAAAATGTTCATAGCAAGTGTCTCCGCTGGCCGCCACAACGGTCCCCTGATGAGCGAAGACCCTCCGCACCCTCAAGACAAGGTCAAATCGCTATTCCGATACTTTGTCTTAAACAAAGCCCTGACAACCTTGGATCATGAATGTGATCTTTTAGCATATGGTTGACATAAAATGGTCAATGAAAGGCATTTTTATAGCACAGATTATACACCATATGGTGCCCAAAGTGCTTTACAAGTGATTTTTTTGCAGAAGTGAGTTTCATGGATGCGTGCAGGTCAAAACCAGAATGAATGTGTTGTTTTCAATGTAAGATATCAATGCAAGGCTTTTCTGATTGTGTTGATGCACAAATGTCAGTTTCATTTTTTCTTGAAGTTAGTTGGAACATGAACAAGAAATGAGCAGCTCCTCACTATCTAATTTTTATATGAATATTTTTTATGAATGACAATATCCCTACTATTTTATACTACATTTACAATGTCCCCGATCAACAGAGTCCCTTAAGGAAAATGTCTTCTGCCATGATTGCTGTCTTGGGGAGCCATCTTATTGAATTGGGAATGGAGAATATCTCTGAAGGTTCAGAATTCCTGTTTTCATCTGATGCTGCACAAAATAATGCTGCCATTGCCATTGTCTGCTCAACTTCCCCTCGATGTTGTCATGTCGTTCCCCACTTCAAGAATGAATTTTAGCTACTGATTGCAGCCATATGAGCCCAGTTTTGCCTCATTTGCTTCAAGACACAATAACCATGTTCAAATATCTCCCTTCTATTGCTCTTCTGGTTTTGTTTTTTTCAAAATGTCTTCATTAAGAGTAGCGGAAATTGCACCCCCCCCACCAAACAACAGCAACAACAACAGCAAAAAACAAAACAAAACTCAATTGCTCTTAATTAAAAAATGTTTCCATTGTATTTACCCCATGATGTATTTGCGGTCTTTCCCTGTATCAGACAGGAGACAAGATTGGCAGCAAGGACCACCCAGAGTGGCAACTTTATGAGTGGGACCAGACAGATCCTCCACTATCAGCTCATTGCATAACACACGTCTGTTGACATCATCAGTGGGCTCTTATTTGATTACTGGTGTGAGAAAGTTGTGCGATGACACCATGACTGTCCCTGTGAAATGTCAACAGCAGGACAGCGTGAACAGTTTGTGTTTCTACTCTAGAATGGCATTGTTGTTACAGCGTCACACTAGTCTGAGTCCGAACACTTGGGAAAGCTTCGTTTGGCTCTGATTGGGATTATGTCTGTGTGTTTTGGCTCCAAAACCAAAGCTTCAAAGAGCCCCCCACCACCCACCTCCAAAAACAACTCTTTGTTACCATGGCATTAGGTATACCTGCACAAGCTAAAGCAATCCAATATTACTCAATCTTGATTGACACTGTCGGTGAGATCTTCATTTAACAATGTTTATTGTCACAAAAGCAGTCATGCTGTCAGATTAGTAGCAGTGCCAGGCGAAGCACCCTGTCAAGCACTCTGGAGTGCTTTTTCCAATTATGGTGACAGCAGATGGGGAGAACTACCCTGGTGAGCCCTTGCGATCACTCGTTGTGAGTGGGTGCACCAGATGGGGAAGTGGGCGGCACTGGCGCGCTCGCTAGCGACCCCGTGACCCAAAGGAGCCGAATGCCAGCGCGACAACTTGGTTTTACTTTTGGTAGCCTGTCCAACGCTCGCCCATTCTGTTGTGCCCTCTTGTTGTGACCCCCTGGTGCACAACACCTGGCTATCATTGACAAAGCGTGACATTTCCAAGTTTTCTAACTATTAAAATATACTTTTTATTCATAGAAGTAATTGAAAAAATGCACTATTGGTTTATACAAGGCATAGTCCGTGAACCTTTTGATTTGTTGACTATTTTATTCATTAAAATTGATGAAAAGTGCAGTGATCGAGTGGTTAGTGCGTCGACCTCACAGTGCAGAGGTGCAGGGTTCGATCCCGGCTCAGGCCTTTCAGTGTGAAGTTTGCATGCTCTCCCCGTGCCTGCGGAGGTTTACTCCGGCTACTCCGGTTTCTTCCCACATTCCAAAAACATGCATGGAAGGCTGATTGAACACTTGAAATTGTCCCGAGCTGTGAGTGTGAGCGCGGATGGTTGTTCGTCTCTGTGTGCCCTGCGATTGGCTGGCAACCGGTTCAGGGTGTCCCCCACCTTCTGTCTGAAGACAGCTGGGAAAGACTCCAGCACAGCCCCCGTGACCCTTGTGAGGATAAGGCATCTCGGAAAATGGATGGATGGATGGATGGATGGATAAATGTGTGTGAAGAGGGGGGCTTGGGGGGCTAGATTTGATGGTTAGCCTCAGGGCCTAAAGTCAGACCTGCATACTGCTCCTGTTAGGAACCGGACTGTTCCCATTTTGTAGATCAGCTACAGGTGGGGATTCCCGTGACCCATGGAATTCCTGCAAAAACATCCACTTCTAATCCAGACCAGGTGTTGGGATCTCGTCAAATATGTCACGTCTCGTGTTGCCACGACCACTTGGGTGAAACACTAAGGTAACCGAATGCCAGAACGGAATGTTTGTATAAGCGAATACTGAAAATGAATTACGTACTTTCAAGAAAATTATCATGTTGATGACATTGCCAGGTGGTGCCGAGGCATTTCGCCGAATGACTCGATAACAAAAGCAAAGAGCAGGTCACAGGAACAATCAACAATGCAGTGCAATGACTGACTGGCGACTCGGCATTCTTTAAATGACATCACTCGCCGGCGATTGCAACAACAAAAGCATTTATACGTTGTTGCTATCGGTCTAACTATGAACCTCGTGGGACAATATGCTTAGAAATAGTTTTAGCCGTATGCATTACTCAAAAGATGGCTGGCTAAATTTACCTGACCTTTCATAATACACATACGTACTGATTAATCGTGCATTCTGTTTCAAATTATACTTTGTCTAACAAGTTGAACTGGGGTTGAGTGAAAACCTCAGAACGTACATTTCCATCCAGCTTTTCAAGACAAAATAGCACAACAGGAACGCACTCTTAAAAGTACACAAAAAACATGTGGTAAGAGTCAGCGAAAGTTGGCTTTTTTTTTTTTTTTTTTAGCTTTGGTAGAAATTTGAGATTTTGCAGATGTTTGTAGGAGTCTATCTTTATCCCTGCCTTGTCTTCGAAAAATGACACTCCCATGCAATAAAAGAGAATTCTCTGCATGGAGCATGAACTTTCCCAGAACATAAGCAATAGAACCTCTTATGCAACTTAACCCGACCAAAGATTTGACATTAGTGCTGTCCATTATTCATTTGATAAGGACTTTTTTGTATTTTCCTTCACAATGTCAAAAAGTTATTCATTGAAGATTAGGACGTTTATCACTGTGGTTGTAGTACAGTTTACATCTAAGGCCACCTGTGTTGCAGGAGTAGGTGGTGTAAATGTCATTTGAAATTAATCTGTTCTTTGTTATGGTCTTAGATATTTATTTCAAAGGTACACACACATCTGCATGACACATCTGTTGCTGACTGTGACTCATTAAAACGTGGTTCGAGTAGAGCCAGCAAAGCAATAAAGCAAGTATTCCGTGTGTGTGCCAGATGCAAGACACAAAGAAAAAAAAATACTAATCAGTCAATTTGACTTTTTGATGTGTCCCACATGAGCTTTTGTCAATGTTTTTATAGTGACAAAGCAGCCACAACCAGACTCATATATTTACGTTTAAAAGTTTACTTGCACGGTGATTGATTCGGTTAGAACGTTCTCAAAAGGGGAGCAGACCCAAAAGTCAAACCTAAGTTATGTATATGATTTATGAGGGAAATGATATTGGCTTACATTTTCAATTCGCTCAATTTGTTTTGGGGAAATCACCCAAAATGTATGCGGACATCTTTATGCTATCCACTTCAACCTCTGAAAATATGACTAGGAATAGACTATCCAGGACGGCCTGGTGGTCCATTGGTTTGTGTGTCAACCTCACAGTGCAGCTCTGGCCTCCCTTTGTGGAGTTTGCATGTTCTCACCAGGCCTGCGTGGGTTTTCTCCGGGTACTCCGGCTTCCTCCCACATTCGAAGAACATACATGGCAGGCTGATTGAACAGTCTAAATTGTCCCCACGTGTGAGTGTGAGTGCGGATGGTTGTTTGTCTCTGTGTGCCCTGCGATTGGCTGGCAACCGGTTCAGGGTGTCCCCAGCCTACTGCCCAAAGACGGCTGAGGTAGGCTCCAGCACCCCCCGCGACTCTTGTGAGGATAAGCGGATTGGAAAATGGATGGATAGACTATCCATGGCTGATTTGTAAGAAAATGAGGAAACGAGCATCTTACATGCTGTGTCTCTCATGGTGGCTATATTTGGGGAGGAAACCAGAGTTCCCAGAGAAAAGCCACGCAGGCATGAGGAGAACATGCAAACTCCACACAGGAAGGCCAGAGCCGGAATTGAACCCTCTACCTCTGCACTGTGAGGCCGATGCACTAACCAGTCGGCCCCCGTAGGTTTTATTTTAAAAAAACAAAAAAACCCATGTAAAATACATTTTGTTTTCATCCATTTAGAAAACTATGGAAGTGTACTCTCATGCTTATAGTATTATATTAGGCCTGACCTTCAGGGGAGTGACTGACTTGATGAGGGCTTCGTACAGGGGTGTCAAACTCGTTTTGTTGCGAGCCACTTTGGAGGGCCTTTATGACAGTGAAACCACAAAAATGTTTAATCCTCTCATTGCATTATTACTTGTACACAACAAATTCATGAATTACTACTTTTGAAAACAGTCAACTATAACATTATTTATGACAATTTTTGACATTTCGATACAGATTTTCGCAAAGGTCATGCAATTTCACACCCATGATGTGCTTTCGTGGGCCACATAAAATGATGTAGAGGGCCGAATCTGGCCCCTGAGACTTGAGTTTGACACACAGTCAACTATAACATTATTTATGACAATTTTTGACATTTCGATACAGATTTTCGCAAAGGTCATGCAATTTCACACCCATGATGTGCTTTCGTGGGCCACATAAAATGATGTGGAGGGCCCAATCTGGCCCCTGAGACTTGAGTTTGACACCTGTGGCTTCGTAGATCTTAATTTATTTTGTGATGTTGCCCTTAATTATCATTGGCAATTGTAAACTAATATGTTCCGTTTTTTCATGAAAATATAGTTGAATCATATACAACAGTATAGATGAGGGTTTAGAATCCACTCAACTCCAAATGCGTTCCTTGCAACGTTTGCAGGTGCACATACACGTTTGCATCGTGAAGCAGCGTCTGAGGGCACTTGGCATTTTTTTTTTTGTGCCAGGAGGTCCATGAAGGGAATGTTGTTCTAAAGGCCTACTGTGGAATGTACTAGTCAAACACTATATGGACCTGCCCTCACACTCCACTATGCTCCCCTCACATGCTGAGAGAAAACATCTCCTACATCTGTAGAATTAAAAACACACTTAAGGACAGTATTTCCCATTTTTAAATGTGGTACTTCCACGTGGATCCCAAAGGCCTGAAAAGATTTATGATATTCATGTACATACTACTCTTACGTGAATACTTTTAATGGGTTACTCTATAGAAGAGCCCATATATGACTGACCTAATATTTCCTACTGTGTTGTCTGCATAAAAGCAGCAATGGGCAAAATTCACGGTAAAATATTCACATCACATATACAGAGTGACAGCTTGTCAACTGGATATGTTTGCGTGCAACTTTCGAGGCTTCATTCCGCCAGGAAAGTGGCGACTTAATTCTATTTGTGGCAGGAAAAAAAAAAGTTCTCAAGACCTTCCTTAGTTAACAAGGATTTCGTTTTGGCACTGAATCTTTGCACCATGATAACAGTGATTTGCTGATCGGAATTGTTCAATGAAAAAGTCGTCATGGCAACAGCCTGGCCGAAGGATGCTGCTTCCACAATTGGTGGGAGCGTGTGGTGTAAGGTGGTAGTGTGGGTTAGGTGTGGATCATTCAAGCAGTTAAATTTCAAACAGCTTTTGAGTGCCTTCAATTCAGACACAAAGTCCAACACACACGTTAGTAAGAGCAAGGCCTTTATTAATACACAAAGCTTCATTTAAAAAAAAAAAAGAAAAGAAAGTCTGCTCAGCAGTTCGCTTTAACAACCGTAAGCGAACGATAGAATCTGTGAACTCGATTTATTTATTTCACACAATTTTCTTTCCTGATGAAAAAAAGGAAGCATTTATTTCAAGGTGGTAATTATTTTTCCCCGGCGGACGACACAACCCAGCAACTAATTCGAGCAATATTAAAACGTTAAAAGGACCTTTCACGTTACTTTTATGACAAATGCGCCATGCTCGGGTTGCAGATTCCATTCATTTCATTTCCAGGTGTAAAAACAAGTTCATCACTGTCAAAGTGATAAAACACTGTATTTTACAAGTAACACATATAAAAGCAATTGTATAGATTTTGAAGGCATATTTTCCTTCAAATATTGAAATAAAATGTCAATGATTTGACTTAGAGGTTACAATGTATTTCTGAACTAGTTCGACATATCCAAAATGACGTCCTAACTTTGTGAGTGAGAGTAACCCACGTTAGAATGGTGCTGCATGGGGTCTCATAAGTACCTAAGTCATCATATTTAAAAATTAAAAAAAAAAAAAAAGTTTTTATTTTTACTGCACATGAATTAATTCGCATTTTCAGAAAAGAAAATGTCATGGCCGAAAAGTTGATTGCATGAGGGAGTCTGGAGAGTGCTGAAAGTAAATGAAACTCTCGCTAAAGACTCGCACGATGAAGAACAAGCTTGCAAGGGTAACATCAACGCAACATGCATTTCAAACATCCATTAAAAAAAAAAAAAAAAAGACAAGGTGACATTAGCATTTTCATCTGTGCTCCATTACACTGTGCTGTACATCTGCCATTATCCTTGTTGAGGCCTTTTTGGGGTTGTTTTGATCCTGTGTTTGGATGATGAGAAATGTTGAGACTTTTGTGCTTTGTTTGTTTCAAGGTTATCAGTCCCAGCCCTCGCTCATTTCTCAACATGGATGTCTGCAAGTCATTATCCAATCTTCGTCGCACTGGAACTAACAAGTGGGCCCACCATCTAAGAATTGATTTGCGTCTACATGCAGTATTTTGTCGCCGGCATTGTGAGAAATATTAGCCCATAGCAAATACTGATCATACCTGATCCTTTCGTCTTTTGTTCAGCAACACCGCTGCCAGTATTTTGTGGCTTTCTGTCCAAAGGGAGCAACGATCGTTATTCGCATCAATGTGTTTAAAGAATATAGTTCAATCCATCATCCAATATCCGAGCCACCTATCCCCATGGGAGTGCTGGAGCCTATCCCAGCTGTGCACACATGCACGCGCACACATGGGCAACAGCCATAACGGACCTGAACATGAATGAAAATGAAAAATAAACCAGATGCAAGACAGGACTGACTTTCCTTTGAGTACGGACCCCAAAATAGGGTCAAGTGCCCATCTCTGCAAGTTATTGTGAGAGATCATTTACATGATCAGCATTTTCACATGTATAAAAATCCTTAATTAATAATAATAACATACAATGATATTATCAAAGGTAAGACTGGCCAACAAATGTTTACATTTTTTAAATCAGAGATGCAAGTAAACATTTCCAAGAGAAAAATGGGACAAAACAACCCCATTGTGTTTTTGTGTATATCAAGGATGGAGTATGGTCAGGAATACTAAAGAAAGAGCAAAACAAATATTTTGGTCGGGTTTTGACTCGTAGCTTCTTCTCGCTCACCACAAGCCCTCCGTGACATTGAAAGGTTCCCTATTGCGTCGATGAATGGCCCGCAATGGGAGTCATTGAATTGGTTTACACATCATCATCTTAATACACATGCCTATGCATCAGTAGGCGAATGCGCTAAGAGGCTACTTAGCTGAGCAAACGCAAGTGAAGAATCCATTCAGGCGTGTCAATGGGCGTGTTGTATAAGATGCTCGCTCTCTGAAGGGTCATGGGCAGGGGTAACCAGAACAATTTTGGGCTGGTTCTCTAAGGAGAACCAGAGGTTGTTGCTAGGTGCTCATTCCTGATCCCCGGACCTCGCTAGCAGTGGCGATTCTAGGATTAATTCCCATTACAATACCATTAATTTGTGCATTATTAATGGCTGTAGCGAGCGGCACAGGGCTCAAATGATTAGCATGCCGGCCTCACAGTGCAGAGGTGCAGGGTTCGATTCCGGCACCGGCCTTACTTTGTGGAGTTTGCATGTTCTCCCCGTGCCTGCGTGGGTTTTCTCCGGGTTCTCAGGTTTCCTCCCACATTCCAAAAACATGCATGGCAGGCTGACTGAACACGCTTAAATTGTCCCAAAGTGTGACCGGGAGTGTGAATGATTGTTTGACAATGTGTGCCCTGCGATTGGCTAGCAACCAGTTCAGGGTGCCCCCCACCTACTGCCCGAAGACAGCTGAGATAGGCTCCAGCACCCCTGTGACCCTTGTGAGGATAAAGCGGTTCAGAAAATGGATGGATGGATGGCCTTATTACATCCCCCCCACGCCCACCGCCCCCCACACACATGTTTTCACACATTCAGTCCCTAACTCCAATAATAACTTTAACACAACACCTTTATATTTAACAGCGAGCACACATGCTCCACACATGTTTTTGTTCTGCTGACATGCAAAGGAGATCAAATCAACGCACAATAAGGTCAATGATTTCACAACCCAACCCCAAAAACCAACAATGGTGTGAAGGTGAGAAAGTAAATGGACTTGAAGACTTGTTATTGTGCACTGTTGCTCACCTCCATGGAATGACAAGGTGATCTGGGGTGGAAAGTGGAAGCAAGCGACCCCAATACGGTTCACATGCTCAGCAAAATAATACATTTAAAGAGCCGTGACGGAAGCCTATGCCAGCTCACGTTGAGCAAGAGGAGGGCAGTCCACCTTGAACTGGTCTACAATCGTAGGGAACAAAAAAACTATTGGTTAAGGACAAGCTAGAATGTTCACCTAAAAAGCATGTTTTTGGAATGTGGGAGGAAGATAGAACATCAGGAGAAAAAGCACACGCAACATGGTTTTTGGTTTCCCTGCAGCAGGTTTTGTTGGCATGCGATCCAATTCATTCCTGCTCGCCTCACACATGGTTCTTGACACCTAACACTTGCAGAAAAAAATGTCCTGGATGCCTAAACTCTGTGTGACTGCTAACCACCTGAGGGTCTTGACCTGGGTTTTCCGGAAGGGGGGCTATCTGCGGTCCCATCGAGAATCATTCTCAGCAGTGCAGCTGCTATTTACCAGCATCAGGAAGATCCACACAGGATGCTCCAGGCTCATTGGTCGCTTCCTGTCATCCTAAAAGTGTCAGCTGACATTTTTTTTTTTTTTTACTATCCAGGAAGTAGAGGCATGCTACATATACTGATCATGAAGTACTTAGTATGACGAGCTGTGTTCTTGGCTCAACCCAGCATGTTTGTTGTACAAATACAACCCTTTTACAAAGATAATAATGCTCCAATCTGACTGAATTACATAGCTAGTTAATTCTAGAGGTTGTAGTTTGCAGTGTACGACTGCACTGCATCACCAGAAAAAAAAACATTTTAACTGATACAAAAAATTAAATAATAGATCAACAAACCACAACCACGTTTTTCCTTGTTAGCCTAGATCAAAAAAATATCGACACGTGCATTATTGTTGTTCTTAGTGTAAAACAACACTAATGCTAATAGTGTTACTGTTATTTTACAAACAATACAAATATTTATATGATTGAAAATTCTCATGTATTTTGTTAAATTTTTTTCATTTGAATGATAACTGGCAATCTGCCATGTCATTAAATATTTTAACCAGAGCAGTATGAGTGCAGTGATGTGGTCTAAAACCCGATGTGAAGATGCTGAAGCAGTTGTTAACTGTTGAGAAATAGTTGAGCTGCTGAGACGCAAAATTTTCGATGATTTTACTTGAAAAGGGAGGATTTGATTTGGGCCTGTAATTGTTGATTATGGTTTTGTCTAAATTGTGTGTGTGTGTGTGTGTGTGTGTGTGTGTGTGTGTGTGTGTGTGTGTGTGTGTGTGTGTGTGTGTGTGTGTGTGTGTGTGTTTTCAAGAGTGACTTGATAACAGCTGTTTTCAGGGTCTCTTCGAAGAACAGACAACGGGGCTGTCCAAATTTGGTCCTCAAGAGCCACCGTCCTCCATGTTTTCGACGTGTCCCTCCTACAGCTCACCTGATTCGAACGATCAGGATTAATTTCAGGCTTCTGCACAGCTTGCTGATGAGCCGATCATTTGAATCAGGTGTGTTGGAGGATGCACACATCTAAAACATGGAGGACAGCAGAACTTGAAAGCCGGAGATGAACATGCCTGGTTTGAACACATGTTTATGATCAGTAACAGATCAGTTCGCCATGATGTATGAAACCTTTTTGAAAATGTCTGTGGGAAGAACATCAAGACAGCAGTGGGAAGAGCTCAGTTGGTGTAAAATGTCCTCCAGGTGTTTGGCATTAAACTGTGCCGGGATGTTTAGACGGTTTTTAGATGTAGCGAGCATGCCTTGCTGAGGAAGGACTGAATTTTCTCTATGAAATAAAACAAACAAAAGTCATGTTGGCAGAGTGAAGTTCAGGTGCAATTGACATAGTGGGATTTGGTAGTCTGTCAACAGTAGAAAAAAAGTGTTTGACTATTATTTTGGTTCCTGGGTGTGATGTTTGAGAAGAAAGACCCCATTGCATTCCTCAAATTATAAGTGTGGATATATTAAAAAAAAAAAATAGATGTCAGAATGAATCTCAACAGTCGATTTTCGGCACCTGCGTTCAACATTGCGACCCTCTCTTTTTTTCTTCTTTCACCACCCCAACATTTCTCCATGGAGATCTTTGCTTTATAAAAATAACCTCCAACTTAATGGGAACAATGGCATTTCTTAATTTAATATTTTAAAATTAAAGTGATCGACCAGCTCACTGACTAAACTACAGGGCAGGGGTGGCAGTTGAGGAAAGCAAGTCATGAAATAGTTCACTGGTGTTTTTCTGAAATACATTTTTTAAGCGCTTCTCTCTGATTAATTATGTGCACAGAGATAAAGCTATCAAAGAAAGCACAGCAGTGATCAGAAAAGGAAACATTGCTCGGAACAACCTTCTCTACGTTCATACCTTTTGATATGATGAGGTCCAGGGGTTCTTGTTAACATGGATGTTAAAATTATTAATAATGATTAGGCAGTCATATTCAATACAGATTATGGATAACATTCAAACCATAAAAAGGTTTGCAAGTATTTACGTGGCATGTAAAAATCTACGAATATGCTTTATTATTATTATTATTGTTGTTGTTGTTGGTGGTGTTGTTATTATTATTGTTATTAAAATAACAATTTAATCAGAATGGAAAACTGTCTTTTTTTCGATGAGATGAAACAAGTGGGGAAAGAAAGAACAAATAAAGTGTATTATATTTTTTCCAAAAAGTAATAAGATATTTTTTAAGTCAAATGTGGTTTGGGAAATAGTCTTAAGACTAATAATAATAATGGTAAATAGTCGCCGTTTGTTTCTTTTTTTCCAGTTTGCAATAAAAGGAAAAATACCCACGTGGAGAGGTGGAAAGGGGTAGGGGTGATTTTAGGGGCGTTTCTGTGTTTGCTTAAAAAGGAGGAACTTGACACTAAATGATCCATTGTGATCATTGTAAGCAGCAGGAGGGAAATATAGTATGCTGTCTTTTATTTTCATTATTATTTGTACTTGTACTTTTCAATTGGGGAGGCTAGAGGTGGTGCTGAGTTCAAAGGCGCCGGGAAAGGGGAGCTTCTTACCGAATTCGCAGAGAAGTGCGCATACTCAGGAGATTTCATGTGGACATTTCTTGAAGGCTCGGGAACGGAACTCAGTGAGTCGCTGAATTCCTTCCACTTATGCTCTTCACCTTGAGGATATTTATGGGGAACTAAATACTCCATCTGAGTGATGATTTATTGCTTTCTTAAAACCAGGCGCGAGTCACCAATCTCGGGGACGTGACGTGGACCATAACTTTCTTTCTTTCTTTTGTTCTTTATTTTTGGGTAAAGCAGCAACTTCATCAATCTGCTGTATGTATCTCCAACAGGTTTGATTTTTTTTCAGTCAAAAATGATGAATAGCACCAACATCTCCGGGATTTTATTATTTGTGGTGAATTTTTGGGTGTAGTCGCCCCTTTACGCACGAAAGATTCTTACAGTTCTTTTGGAAGTACATGTCGGCATGCTGTGAGACACTCATTGTCAGATGCTCACCTTCATCTGGAAGAAATCAATTCTTCTTCAAATGCTCTAAAAAGCATGCTGAATCTGTGACCTCCACTGGGAGAGTGTTTTGCGACATCTCGGCAGAATGTGGCGGCTTTTGACTCTCACTTTGGCGCTATTGTGTCTACTGACATGGGCAGGCGAAGTCGACAGTTTCAGGCGTCAAATTCGAGCGCATTTGCGCCAGCGAGCCAGGCAGGGGCGACCGCAGGTGGGCAGGGGGCGCCAAGTTACCCGTGTGCGCCCCGGATTCGGTTCTGCCATATCTGTTCATAGCGACAAGAATGGTGAAGGCATACCAGCAGATAAGGGCACACCAACAACTGGGGTTGTGCACGGCAACAGAGCACTGGGGACAAGAAGAAGAGTCGGGGGGCACCTCCAGGCGCGGATGCTGCAGGATGAGGGGGCCCCCCGAGCAAGGGCCAGGGTGTCGCGGATGCCCAGCAGTGCCGGTTCGCCCAACCTGTTGGCCAGTTTTGCGGGGAAAAACCGAGTCCTGGTCATCTCAGCGCCTCACGATTCCGACGGCTATTACCGGCTGATGATGTCCTTGCTGAAATCCGACGTGTACTGCGAGCTGGCCGAGAGGCACGTCCAGCAGATCGTCATGTTCCACCAAGAGGGCGAGATGGGCGGCAAGGTGCGGCGGATCACCAATGAGGGCAAAGTGATGGAAGAGCCACTGGACACCACCCTCATCCCGAGACTCATGAGCTTTCTCAAACTAGAGAAAGGTACACTTTGGATTTGGTTATTATTTTGTTTATTATTTTTACAGTGGTTTTTTTCTCCTATTTGCTGAAAAACTCATCTATTCACTGTTTTTGTGCGCAAAAGCTGTACTAAAAGAGCACTTTAAAACAACCTTAGTTGGATACAAAGTGCTGTACATAGAGCAAAAAGAATTCATACAACAAAGACAATAAAATGATACATTAATAACAAAGACCATAGAAAGCTCACAAAAACAGTAAAACTAAAAAATCAAGTTGCATGCTGAGTCAAAAGCTAAAGAATAGAAATGAGTTTTAAGACAAGTTTTAAAGATGGGCAGCGAGGGTGCTTGCCTAATGTTTAGCGGGACGTCATTCCAAAGAGAGGAACCAATAACAGAAAAGGTTCGATCCTCTCTGAGCCTCTGCTCAGGCAGGTGCGGTGGGGCGGAGGAGTTCAGAGAGGTAGGGTTGGGCAAGGCCATTTTAAAAATTTGAAAACAATAGAATCTTAAAAAGACCTCTAAAATGTATAAGGAGCCAGTGAAGCGATGCCAGAATAGGATTTATGTGCTCCTTCTTATGAGTACCAGTCAAGAGGCGAGCAGCAGCATTCTGGACAAACTGGAAATTCTTTATGCCACTCCAAGCAATAAAATCATTACTTTGGCATCACCTTGTTGCATCTTAGTGTTAAGGAACTATGTTGAAGTCAGTTGAAGAGTTTCCTTTTGACAAAAATAGAACTTTACCACCATATTGTGGAATCTATAGGCAATTATAAACCTGGTGGGGGTGGGAGGGCGTCAATTACAACGGGATTATGAGAAAAGTGGGGGTTCACTCTGCCCGTATTTCCAAATATTCCTTATTCTGACATTTTTTGACTTTTACGCCTAACATTTGGAAACAGATATCCGTACTTTCTACTTGGTGCTTTGCCAAAATAGGCTTGTTACATTTTCAGCCTCAGCGAATTAAATAGATTTTTGTTCTGAAAACAACACTTACATTAGATTAATTGAAGGCAAAATTATCTCTGAAATATCAGAAAATGCCTTGACAGAGGAGGTTAATTGAAAACCGAATTGTCTTTGATGTTTACGAAACATATCACATTGTTCTTTGTGTGTCATTATTGCCTTCGGTGTTTCCACAAGGTTCATTAAAGTATGAAAATTACATTGGGTTAAATTGTCTTCAGTGTTTCCAAAAATTATGCATCCGTAAATGTATGTATGCTTCATTGAAGAAGGATGAAAGACATATCCCTTGGTCCAATCTGTTCTCGCTCTTAACTCAACCCAAGTTTCACCATCGTGTTGTACTCTGTTGTATTCTGTAGGTAAGTTTGGGATGGTGCTGCTGAAAAAGACCCTGCAGGTAGAGGAGAGGTACCCATACCCTGTGAGGCTGGAGGCCATGTATGAGGTCATCGACCAGGCACCAATGAGGAAGCTGGAGAAAATTCGCCAAAAAGGCTTTGTCCAGAAGTGTAAAGGAGCTGGCGTTGAGGGTCAAGTGGAGGAGGGCACACTTACTGGTAAGAAGCATCAACCCAATGTCAAAGTCTTTAACTGAAACCAGATTTTGAGGCAACATGACTTACAGGATGTAATGTGTGCATGGACAGTGATCACACCTGTAGGAGGAAAACCAGCAAAGAAAATCTTGAGAAAGCCCACAACAACGACATCCGCGACAACCACGACGACGACCACTGCTCGGCCAACAACAACCCGGCCACCAACTACGACCACGACAACCAAAGCAACGACCACCACGACAACCAAAGCCACAACCACCACACGAAGAACCACCACCAAACGAACCACCACCACCACCACCACTACAACCACCCTGACACCAACCAAAGCCCACACCCAAACTGTGCTGCTCCCTGCCCCCAGAACCACAGAGGACCCATATTACTACAACCAAAGGGAGCATTACCCAGGCAAAACCACCCCGTCTGGAGACAACCACACAGACAAGTTGAACAAAGATCCCCACAATCACAAGCTGGTACCCGCCACAAGGAAACCGTCCAAGATCAAACCCACCAGGAAAAAGAACGAAGGAGAGAAAGTGAGTAGTATTTTGCCGTGGTAAACTTCCTTCTGGTCGTTGGTCATGTTGAAGCACTGACTTCCAAAGTGTGAGGACAGTACAGAGAGTCATTTCAGTTCAGTTGTGTTTAACTTCAGTGCAATATATTTGCATTTATTTACAATTGTTTCTTTTCAATCATTAATTTGGGTAGTATGCAATACATTTTAATTGAATCCTGATTTAATTATCATTTTTTTATTTTACTATGGGGCGGCTCATTGTCGAGTGGTTAGCGCGTCGACCTCACAGTGCAGAGGTTCCGGGTTCGATTCCAGGTCCGGCCTTCCTGTGTGGAATTTGCATGTTCTCCCCGTGCCTGCGTGGGTTTTCTCTGGGTACTCCTTTTTCCTCCTACATTCCAAAGACATGCACGGCAGGCTGATTGGATACTTCAAATTGTCCCTAGGTACATGTTAGTGTGAGCATGGATGGTTGTTCGTCTCTGTGTGCCCTGCGATTGGCTGGCAACCGGTTGAGGGTGTCCCCCATTTACTGCCCGAAGAAAGCTGTGATTGGCTCCAGCATGTGAGGATAAAGTGGATCAGAAAATAGATGGATGGATGGATTTTACTATGTTCAAATATTCTTTTCAGGAATAAAACCTTGATGAACACTTACCGCAATATTGTATTTTAATGCATGTCATTATGGTGAAAGTTTGTGAGCTAAATATTGTTTTTGATGGTACTTGCTTCAAAAAGTTCGAGAACTACTGAGTTAAAGCTCAAGGATCTGACCAAAGAAGCCAGGGTAGCTCATCTGCTGTATAGGGTCTCCGTCACTGTCAGTCCAGTGTTGCCCTGCAATGTTTATCGTTATTTTGCAGATTTTTTTTTTCCTGTGGATTTTTAGCATACATACTTACTGTGATGCTGTTGCATGTGGTAAAGGAGAGCCACGGTCGCCAATAAACTTTCAAGCCATTTACTAAGCACTGGGAGAGCAGTTAAGCACAAACCTCATGAGCGCACTTCCACATATGCCCCATGTAAAAACATAAACGGCACGATATAATGTGTGTTCGTCAGACTCTAGTAAAGGATGTCAGGTTATCCCAAACTCAGGTTTAGAACCAAGAATGTGTTGCGTGTCTGTTTGTATTTGGTAGCCGATTGTTTGAATGAAACACTTGGAACATGCAAGCTCCACAGGAAGGCCTGTGTTGAACCCAGAATATCAAAACTGTGAGGCAGATGCCTATCGGGTTTTATATGAAACAAAATATTTATATTGAGTTGAGGAAACCGCCATTACAGTCAGGACTCATTTTTTTCTTTACTTCAGTAAGTAGATCCCAAAATTGCCGTACACTCCCTTCAAGATTTTAACAGACTTGACTCGCCCATGAATCATGTAGACATGACTGAAACACATGACAAAATCATCTCCAGGGGTTGCGCACATCACAATTTGGGAATCCCATATGCATAGACCTGGACTAAATCACAAGAGACAGATTGCCATGAAGAAAAAGTGGATTATAGCTGTGAACTAACGAACTATATTCATGCAGATGCTGACAAACGAGTATGAGGAGAAGTACGACACCGGTAAGCCCACCGTCACGTATCCCGAGGAGGTCGACGGCTTCGCCGACATCAGTCCCACCAGGAAGGGGAAGGCCAAGCACGACAAGAAGAAGAAGAACGAAAAAGCCGGCAAGAAGGCAGAGCGGAGGGGCGGAAAGGCCGGCAAAGAAGGCAAGAGCGGAGGGAAGAAGAACGGAAAAAAGCTGTCAAAGTACCCGGAGAAGGAGGACTACCCGAAACCCACCAAAAAGCCCACCCCACCTCCAAAGGGGTCTCTGGACTCCTTTTTGGGCTACTTTGAAAACCGAAGGCGACTTCTGGTAAGAGAAACCCTTGAACCTTGCTCACCTTCCTATTTCCAGTGTTCATGTCCATCACACATGCCTGAGGAGATAAACCCTACTGTTAGCATTTGCTTTAAAACCCGACGTTGCCAACATCTGGATCCAAGTAACCCAATCCGCTGCAAAAGCTTGGTCTCAATAGCATCAGGGCGCATTCCGTATAAGCCATGACACATCACAATATTTGTGTAAGACAGAAAACAGCCAGCAAGATTTATCGTCCGTGACTGCAGCATTATCAGCTCCTTTTCTTAGAGGATGCACTGTATAATACATTTTATATCCTTCAAGATAAGAGCCACCACTCATGTTTTTGTATTTATA
The DNA here is from genome assembly GCF_001891065.2 of Hippocampus comes. Classification (NCBI taxonomy): domain Eukaryota; kingdom Metazoa; phylum Chordata; class Actinopteri; order Syngnathiformes; family Syngnathidae; genus Hippocampus; species Hippocampus comes. The sequence continues at coordinate 41,893 of NW_017805498.1, read as the reverse complement.
TGGCTAATCCTCTATATCCCATGAGCTTGTACTGCAGTATATTCTAGATAATATTACCTTTCCAACCAGTGCGCTACCACAGCCAGTTAGCGTGCAGTGAGAGATCATCAGGCGTGCCAGGTCAGGGGAATCAATCAACTTCACTTCAGTGGTGCAAAAATTATTGGCCAACTACAAATTATGTAGCTTTGTCCAGCAATCTATGCCAGGGACGTACAGTGACAAGCAGAACAACGAAGTAGAATGGCGTACTGCGTTGAATAATACTGATGCTAATGCTGATAATGCGGAAGTGTGTGTCGATGAAGCTCAACTTCCCATCGTTTACGCCAGTCACATTTGTTTGTCTACAGACAGCAAACTTGAGCATGAACCGCCCAACAGCACCTCAGCCGGTACACTCCACTTCGCATCAATTGTTTCAAAATGCAACGAATCGCACACTCGACAGAAGTCTTGTATAAAGTAATCAAAAAACATACATTTCTTTGAAAACTTGAGTCATTTTCGTTGTACAATCAAAAACGACAGTTATCCTTAATGCGGCGGATTAGTTTAGTTTGTCCGTGTTTGATTTTTAAGGTTCAAGTGTAGCTGTCAGCTATGTGCAGCTGTGTGCGAAGAGACTGTGCGTCTCTGTTTTGCAGCCACCATAGATTGTTATCACACAGGCAGGCTGGGAAAATATAGCCCATCCTCCACTTGCAGGTTAATGTAAACACCAACTCCGCAGTGAGTGACCTCTACGTATGAACCCAACCTAACCCCCCACTCCTTCTTCCTATCCCCCCCACCCCTCCACAGCTGGTGACATCACCCAGCGAGGAGAACAAGATGTATGCCCAGCAAAGGGACGAGTACTTGGAGTCTGTGTGCGAGATGGCCATCCGGAAAGTTTCCATTATCACCATCTTTGGCACACTCATCAACTCCACCATGAAAATCGACCACTACCAATTGGGTAAGGAGCGCACACGTGCGTCACATTCGGCCAAACTATGCACAAAAGTCTTCCCACGACTTTTTTTTTTGGGGGGCTACAGCCAGCGGGTGCTTGCTGTTGCTGAGTCATACGCCCACTCAGCGAATGTTTTCCAGACTTCTAGTCAACGTGTGGGTTGAGATTGTAACTTTGCTAACACTCCACCGCACTGCACTTCACCCTGCACTCTCCGAGGTTTTGAAGGACTTCATTCAAACCTCTCGCAAATGTGAAACAACTTACAAACCATTGCGGTCCAATAAAAAGCATTTATTGCTGAACACCATGTATTTTTATCCAAAACACGACAAAATGGAATACATATTCAAAGATGAGAACATTTGGAGATAGCGATGTCTGGGTTATTTTGCAACAAAGTCAACTTATTTGGGTGGGAGAGGTAACCTTGTTCTGATCCAGTAACAAATCAATTGAAGAATTGATCAGCTTGTGAATCTCATTTTTTTTTTCTACAAAAACAATGTGAATGAAAGAAATTTTGTGGGTTGTTGCAGTATTTCCCAAGGAGGAATTGATTTACTTTTGATTTGGAATTATTTTTCAACACTTAAAATCTGGAAGCATGAAAAGGCTATTTGGGGTGCAGCTTTGATTTTACCAGAGATTAAAGCAAATGCAAATCGATTACTCATGGTTCCAAAATCTAAACTCTGCAATTTACGCATGAATTCTGTCTTCTGTATTATCCAAAACAAAATCCTTTATTTTGGATCTTGAGCTGAACCCCATTTTTTAAACACGGATAAAGACAAATCAATGACTTTGGATTATGAGCCAAATCCAAATCTAAAATTTTACCTGAAAAAGTTACGAACTGAGTTCAGCGTAATCTGGCATGAAGCTTCAGAATACCACAACAACCTAAATAATGTGTTATTACATAAAGAAACATTGAGATACGTTTAACCCTGATCTGGATCCACATTGCGAATTTTCAAACATTGGAGGCAAACATACTGTACCTCGTTTGCCTGTAACAAAGCGTCCTACAGTAAACGCTTTTCGCAATTGTGCAGTGGGCGTCATTTCTTACATTTCCAGACATTCTTAGGTTAGTGTGTGACTCTGTAAAACTTTATGAGTCCGCATGTCCCACCACAAGACAAGGTTTCATCTGCATGGAATTTTGGGCTGAAAACTGGAAGGTGATGTCACCTATCCGTGGCACATGCTGTTTTTTTCCACTTTCAAAAAAAATATATGTGTGTGTGTGTGTGTGTGTGTGTGTGTGTGTGTGTGTGTGTGTGTGTATATACAAACAAGTGCTTCTTTTTGTGCCTCCACTCCCTGTTGGATTAAGATGACCTCACTGTCTCCGGTTTGGTTTGTCAGAAGATACAATGTTTGAATGAATACTTTGTCTTGTTCGAAATTTCGAACCAAATCAATGACAATGGATCGTTTCTCTGCGACACACTTGATAGTCTCTCGCAACCACCCTCATGTGAAGTTGTACAGTGGTTGGGAATCACTGGCCCAAGTGCACACGTTTCTGAGCAAATGACACACTGTCAAACTGTGCCTGACCAACACATCTGCACAAACTGTATCAGCTGTCAATTATCGAATTAACTTGAGCAAATCTTCCACTTTTTGGACATTGGATATTTTTTGCATTTTCATAGGTCAAAGCTAATAAATGACCCACACTGGTTTAGTCAAATCAAGTAAATGCACTTTTTTAGGTTATCTTAAATGTTCTCAGTTCCAGTTGATTCGTAGTGCGATTCCAAGCCTTTAAATCAAATGAGAATTGTAAGAAATAATCTTCAGTTAGATGTATTTTTGCCTCTGAATGTCCGCGAGTTGACTCACTTGGTTTGCCCTTGACCATCACCTCTTGGTGGGAGGGAGGGATGATTAAAAGCTTTAACGTCTCCAAGCGGCAGCAACTTAAAGTCAACTCCAAAGTCACATCCCGCCTCGCCAAGCGGTCGGGGAGTCAAAGCAGCTCTTTGTTGAGTTTGTCCCTGATTGACTCTGCTGCTATCCATCAAATATTTACTTCCCTTCGCATCCACTCGAGAAACTAGTGGCTTTCTTCTTCTTCAGAGAACGACAAGCCGATGAAAGGACTTCGTCAGGAGGACCTCGTGAACCAGGATCTGATCACCGAGTTGAGGAAGGAGTTCAGCATGATCCACGATGACTTCCACATGGTCCTCACTGACACAGACATGAGAGTCAAGGTGAGCTGCTTGGACCAACGTGCCATCACAACCCAAAATACCGCTATTGTCCACTGACCACTCCCAAGTTCACTTGGCAGACTGACTCTTTGAAGCACAGCGGAGAAGGATTTTGCATCCCTTGAATTGTGTTCAAATCCCAGAATTCCACTCACTGAAATAAGGCACCCACTGCAACTTTAAATTGGAAAAAAATGGCAAGCCATGCAACCCTTACCAAACACGCATGCGTACCCAACATGCACAGGGAGAAACATATAAATTACACTGAGCCAAAAGCCTAAGAACTTCAAACTCCCGATCTCAAAACTCCGTGACAAACGCGCTAAACAATATTCCACGGTGCTGCCCTCCGGATAGAGCACAGAAAAGCAAAAAAATCAATAAACATAGAAAAAGACAAATTGGCAGATAAACAAGACAAGCCCAGTAAAAATCACATAAACATAAATATGCAAAAGCAATGTTTTGGAAAGCCTCCATCCTATCAGGATTTTTAAAAAAGTACCTGTGACATCAGTGTTTTTGTCGAAGTGAATCACTAGCCCCTCACAGCAATATGAAAATCAACAAATTAATCCAGTGGAAGAAAGTGGCATACAAAGCTAACTGGCCCCAAAAATGTTTTTCTCACCCACACGAAAATACTCCGTCACCTTAATCTGCATTTTTTGAAAAAAAAAAAAAAAAAAACTTGTTTTTGTGGACAAAAGGTAGAGGGGTGGTAAGAATTCATTTAATCTGTCGGGTCCTCTTTACACTTTATAGCCAAAAGACGCTTCTGTCCATTACAGCTGTTCAGTGATTCAGCTGCTTTGTACCAATGCTAAAACTGTCACGTGACTAATGCTAGTCCCTTTTTGAGCCATCCGTGATAATGTCGTTTTAACCCTTTCAGGGACAGCGGTTACTACAGTGGACAACTTATTGATTTCTTTATTTATTTCATTGGGATAGTGCACATTAATCAGCACAACAGCGTAAATGCGCCGGACTTAGCATAAATGCTAGTTTTCAGCCATCGTCCCAAGGCAGGTTTCTTAACATAGACAGTTAACATAAAATAACAACATAATATACACAACACATACCCTAAAATACGGTTATCAGGTTACAGTGTATCATTATTTGTGCATGAAAGAGTTAAGGACATCGTTTTTTTTTTCTTCTTCTTATGTTAATCCTCTATTTAAACTCTGGCCACCCGTCCATTCATCTCACACCATAATATCTCGACCCTGTCAAAACACCACCTCGATGAAAACACGGTTAATTCACACAACACAACATTTGCTCGGCGGCTACTTGTATACTGTACATGTGCGCACTTGCCAGGAAACAAAAATGTCAGCGGGTTGTTTTTGGACGTGTGCATCAAAGAGGCTAGTGTTCGCTCACTCTGCTGACAGCGGCGTCTGTGGACCTGCGAGGATGTGGGTGGGTGGGTGTGAATAGTCGATCGGGAGTGCAGATGGATTCAGCCTAGCCTGAGAAATGAACGTTGGATGTGGTTTGGAAGCGTTGGATACAACGCTCAGCATTCTGGGTGTTGCTTCCCAAAAGTGAGGATCAAGAATGTCGGATATGTGGAAGGCCACACCACAATGATAGGGGAAATACGCAAAAAAAAAAAAAAAAAAAAACTGGAAACAATTTCCTTTGCTTTTTGGAATCAGTTCGCTCACCAGCCATGTCCATGCTTTTTCTCAAACCGCTTATCCTGTTCAAATTCGTGCAGGGGAGACCTCAGAATGGGGCTTGAGTTGGATTTCTTTCCATGCCAAGTTAGCTGCATGAACCACTACATTACTAAGAGAATTTTTACTCTGTCCTTGAGTTCATTTGAAAGGCTACACACGACAACCAGGAATGGTCGTAGTATAATCACAGGATGTGAATGGGGTTTTGTGTGAATCACTTCACCAGAGGCTCCCAAATATTTTGGGTTCAGAGACACCTTACTGGTGACACCAATTAACACGTGCGCCCTTCAATGCCATTTTTTTAATGGTTCAACCTCAACCATGATTTGTTCCTGAGAAAGGAACTAGAATGACTTAATTATGGAATTAAATTAACCTTGCAACACAGTTAGCACATCCACCTCAAAATTCTGAGTTCAAATACAGGCTCGGCCTTCCTGCGTGGAGTTTACATGTTGTTCCCGTGACTGCGTGGGTTGCTACGAATACTCCTGTTTCCTCCCACATTGCAAAAACATGCATGGTGGGTTAATTGAAGACTCTTAATAGTCCCTGGGTGCGATCGTGAGTGTGAATGATTGTTGTCCTGCGATCAGTTGACGGTGTACACTGCCTCTCACCCAAAGTTAGTTGGGACAGACTGCAGCACGACCCATGTGAGAATAAGCAAAAGAGAGAATGATTTTGAGAGATGGATTTGCACTGCTTCCACTAACAACAGGGCTACAACAGTAGTTGCATTTACAAAAGCACAGTATTGCCACCTTAGTGTTTTGGTCGACATACAATACGTATCCCCTGCACAACTCCACGTGAGAAAAGAGCGTGAGAGAGCAAGAAATGGCATGCACATGCACGGATGGCAGATTTATGTGGTATGTCACAATCAAATCCAGACTGTTTAATTAGCCCAAAGCTAAAGTAGGGAGCTACTCTATGTGGACCACTTCACTTTTCGTGGGGTGGGATATGATATGCCAGCTGATTTTTGTTATTGTATGGAGCAAAGTAAGTGCTGTCTCGTCTGTAGGGTATTAATTGCCCCCCCGCCTCTCTCCCACGGCATCATGCATGGATGCTTTTTTTTCGGGGCGGGGGCGCGGGGCGGAAGCACTTTAAAAGGATGAGGACTATTATTTTATGAATAAGGATGGAGGGACGATGACAGAAAGGTACCCAGGTTATGAACGGAGGACGGACTGGCAAAATAGGCTAAAGTGTCCATCTCTGCGAAGGGGCCGTCCACCACTTAGCTTGCAGTATGTGAACCACTACACTACTACTGGGATTTTCGATCACAGCCTTGTCAGGTTGAAAGATGTTTGCCGGTAAATTGGTGTTTGTGAATTAGGGACCTGAGTGGCAATTGATCCCTTCTCATCTGTCTCAAAGTCAATTATGCCAACCACACTACTACCAAGAGCCCATTTCCACAAGCTTAATAACTTACTCACTCAGTGGCTGTCACAGCTCAACAATTCCATTGGAAGAGCACGATTGATCAATCAATACCTCGACTTCTTTTGCCAGCAATCCTACGAGGTTCCCATTGCCATGAAAGCCGTGTTCAACTACATCGACACATTCTCCTCCCGCATTCGAGAGATGGAGCAGCAGAAGCGAGACGGCGTCGTTTGCAAGAAAGAGGACAAGCCCAGATCGTTGGAGAACTTCCTCTCGAGGTCAGAACTCAAGAGTGGATCTTACATGTTTCTGTCCCTGCTTGGGTGGTCCCAGGAGCCTGTTTCCTCTTTTCAAGAGTCCGAGCCTGTGCTCTGCAATGAACTCAACCACAATTTACGGTGTTTAAAACCCTCAATTGGCAGACTGGGACAGTCTGTTTGTGTTCTACAAATTTAAAGCCAATTAAATTACAACTATCCCCCTAACACTAAATTATTGAGGATATACATTTTCCTCAATGTCTTTGATGGCCAGGGAGACTTGGACTCCCGAGCGGGTTACGTCTGGTATTTCGGGCAATGGTCAACCAAAGTAATTGTGCACTAGTGCCGAGTACGCAGCATGCACCGCTGCCCCGAAGCATGACATCGGCGCCTAAATTTGTCGTGACCTTAGGTTCCGCTGGAGGCGACGTCTCTTCATCATCTCCACCCCCAACGACGAGGAGTGGGCCTATCAGCAGCAGCTTTATGGCCTGGGCAGTCAGGCCTGCAACCTCGGTGAGTAGCACTACAACTGATGGAATACTAGCGGCTGATACATCTGCTTTGAGGAGCATTTTCTCCTTGAGGAGCGGCACTTCTTGCACTTGACTTGATAAAGCTTGTCAAACAGGCCAAAGATAGCTAGCATTAACACTAACAATTTATGGCCAAAGTGGGGAGGGGAAAAAAATTGAAGCCTACCACAATGGGACAAAGGCCTCATTTTCACCAAACGCTACAACCCAGTTGAGTTCACCACGGCTCGGTAAATCCTTCTCAGCCGTGTTGCTGCGCAGTGGGGGTGACTTCAAACCAGACCACATGTGTCACAAAATAATGACAGAAAAGAAATGTGACAGTGTCTCTGAAATAACAAAAGCTGCTTTGAATCCTCCTTCCTCCTAATCCGAAGTACAGTTGTACTTTTTATTGCGTTACAAGCTCTCGTGCGCTTGTTTTTTGTTTGCACGCCGCGAGCCAACATTTTTCTTTTTTTACAAGCAAGCTTCAGATACACCTCTGCTCGAGTTAAGTGGACAGGCAGCGGATGTTGTTTACTGTCTGATATAAATGCAACTCTTGTTTTTATCCCATTTTTCCATTAGATGAACTCAAAGATCATTATTCTGAGATTCAAAACGGCAGTTTTTAAGATACATTCGAGCCACCTCTGCTAGCTACTGGCAGTTTCTTATTCCATTTAATTGTAGCAATAGTTTTGGAGGGCTGAGAATGTTCCCAACACCCCACAGACCAAAAGAAAAAGAGCAGAAGCACCTTAAATCCATTCATGTGCTTTTTTATTCATTTTCAAGAATCTATTCCTTTCATTTCATAGTATTTCTCTTGGCTGCATTGATTCCAGTAGATTTATGTGGCTGATAATTTGTTTTCATCCAGACCGATTCCAGGTAGGTGTAACCATGCCAGTCGAAGCTGCCCAGGACCTTGAGGCTCAGTAGTGCTGGCCAAAGTACACTGGTATAGGGACTGTTGGTTCAACCAATCAGTTGTAAAGTTCACCTCGAAGGGCCAGCTAGCTGGCCAACAATAACGGTCAGCATTTTCTCATCCTTTGATTGGTTTGGTCGGGGGCAAGCCAAATTTGACTTGCAAAACATTTCAGTCGTGATATGTACAAAATTAATAATAGAGTTTAATTGTAAGGATCTCTGGCACAATTGAGGGCTGTTATTTTTCATTTTTGTAAAATATTGACACTTTCCAATAATGCGATCATGGTGGTCAGAGACGATTAGGTTAGAAAGTCCCTACTCAAGACATAAGATGGCTTTTTGCTTGTCTTATTCCATACACACAATTCCTTCCTTTGTACTATGGAAGGTGTTTATTTTTTTTGTCCAATCAGCGACTCCAGGGCCATTGAACTCAAGAGTGCGACTGCAACTGACACTCAAACCAAGGTCGAGCGCCCAGGTGTCAAACTCAAGGCCCGGGGGGCCAGATCCGGCCCGCCACGTTATTTTATTTGGCTCGCGAAAGTAAATCATGCGTGTCAACTTGCATGATCCTTGCTAAAATCTGTACCGAAATGTCAAATTGTCATGCGTCATAAATAATGTTGAGATTTTGCATATAGTACATATAGAATAGGATGACCTTATGTAATATGGATTTGAATTCAATTGAATTGGATTTTGTGGTTTGTCACATACAGTATACTCCTATAAAGTTTATACTGTCGTTGCAAAATATTTAGTACGCCCAGATTCATCCAGCACCATGTTGCTAGACCTTTTTGAACGAGGCAACCGTTGTATCACAATGTATATAGATTAGGCAGTCTTGACCCAGTGAATAACTGCGGATTGTTTAGTGTGATGCAATATAACCCCGTGGCACCTTTGAGATGGACATCCTTGAAAATGCATGAATATATTGTTGGTAATAATCCTAAATGCTTATTTAGTAAATCCTAGACAAAACATGGCAGGTTTTAATGTCGGATTTGGTCGCTGGAGGAAAAAACAAAAAAAAAAGAGTCTTATCAGCATGTTGCTATGTTCTGTAAGGACTTCATGTTGTTCTTGGCTGGGGTTCAAGACTGCTCCACTCCCTTCTTGTTCCAAACAAAGACCTATCCTGCTGATGAGGCTAAAGAAAAAAAAAAAGGTTTTGTCTTGATATTCAACACTTCGCCACAGTTCTAAAACATCGTCGAATGTGATTTTTTTTTCTTGTCTCGGATGAAAAAAGCTCCTTGGCCACATTCCGCACAATCCTCGAACACCAGCACCACCTTCTCCTTTTACCGAGCAACCGCCTCTACGCTTAGGAAGATTCCAATAATCAACAGGCACAATGAGGCTATTGCGGATACTGTACTGCAAATTATAAGATGTATGCTTTTCTTTTAATGGGCGTTGTATTTTTTTTTTCCATTTTGAAGGTTTGAGGCACATCTCCATTCTAAAGCTGGTTGGGACAGAGCTGTCGGACATGGGTGGAGTTTTGGAACTTTATCCTTTTAATGGTAAGGAAGATAATTTCGTTGCACGAATGTGTAATGACAATAAAGCAATCCAATCCATTTCCTGGAAAAAACGAGAAATACCATGTGAACGCCAACACCTCTTTCCGCCTTGGATCGGATATACACTACTCTCACAAAGTTTTAGAGAAATTGAGCTTTTGGGTGTGATTTAAGAAATAATATAAAATGTACTCGTCTCTTTACCGGTGGACTTCATTTGACCATCTCTCAATATTTTTAACTCGTCAAATTTTCAGTGTTTTTTGCTCGACTTCCTGTTCTCTAATCTCGAGCCGAGGGCAAGATTGACCGTAGGTACTTGATCCATGAATCGACCAATTGAGCGGTATTTTAAAAAATTGAAACATCATCCTGCTCACATTTCGACATCATGGGATCAAGGTGACACTTAACAATTGAGAAAAACTACCTCACTGCTGTGAGGTTTTGAACAGGATGTTTTCAGAGTACCGTATTTTTCGCATTATAAGGCGCTTCGCAGTATAAGGCACATCTTCAATGAATGGCCTATTTTAAAACTGTTTTCATATATAGGGCGCACCACATTATAAGGCACATAGAATAGTGGCTGCGGTTGTGTTATGTATCCACTAGATGGCGCTACTCTGCAGGGAATCCAATACAATACAGCTGTATTTACATAGAGCTTTCACAACCACTACAGCTGTAACAAAGCGCTTTACAGAACATTTAAAATACTACGTCCAAGAAATAAGAATAATGATCCATGTCTAAGGCGTATCGGATTATAAGGCGCACCGTCAGCTTTTGTGAAAATTGAATGCTTTTAGGTGCGCCTTATAGTCCGGAATATACGATAAATGGCCACTGAGCTTAGAGTATCATCAGCAGCTTTCAACAGAACTACAGGACTCAGAGAGACTTGACGAGTCACAGAAAGGCAGAGAAGTGGATGTTGTTAGAAATGTACTGATTGATTCAGGGTTCAAAAGCCTGCTGTGAATTTTGTGATTGTTGCACTTCTAAATATCTGTTTTCTAGATACATCCTGTGGCTGTGTGAAAATGATGGCAAAATTCCACTGAGCCGGATGTTTTTTTGTTGTTTTTGTTTTTCCAATCCAGTAGCTACATCTGTTACAGCTGCACTGAGACAAATGCAGTGTTGAATCAATTCTTAGTTGAAAACAGTGTGGGGCGGGATGCTTCCCAGAAAGGCGCCTGACTTTCTAGAACAGCTTTTCTCCATCAAGACGTACTTGCACCACATTCCCCAGTTTTTTTTTTAATCGTCTCTGCTCAACGGTTGTCCAAACAGAAACGCCTCAAATGTTGTTACCACTTTAGTTGCTGTAATTCACTGCATAAAGCTTGCATGCATCACACGCCATTAAATAAAGGTCATTCCATGAAGTGGACAATAATTTAGGCACCAACATTTTGGGGAAAAAGGACCATCTATTTATTTATTTATCATGTTTTTAAGGAAACGTATGATAAATCATTGTATAATTTGATTTGACCAGTTTTGATCAACAGTACACTTGCCATTAGATATTTTATTTGTCACATCACACATTTTGCTGTGTCGGGTACAATCCTGTTTCAGATACTCAGGTGCCTGAAAAACCACACTGTCTATTTTTTTAAATATTACTTAAGTCTGATTAAATGTTGTCATATTTGATTTGAGTAATACACAGAAAAACGTCTTTTCTGATAAGATGAGCAACAGGGTTACGTTGGTTTGAGTGACACACTCCATTATGGATGAAAACATTGAAAACTTGGTCTGCCGTTGCCATTAGATGGAATTTCTGCTGAGTCATGTCAGCTCAACTTTTCTTATTCTCTTTCCCTTGAGTTGCGTAGATGCGACCATTTCTGAGTTTAGTTACAACTGACCAAACCAAATATCAACAAAATCATTCCACATAAACCTGATTCAAAACGTATTTCATCTGTTGTATCTGATGCGTAAATTGCTTATCAAGATGGAGGCACAACATTAAGAAACCATTACGGGTGCTGAGAACCAATTGGTCTTATCATTTACATTTACAAAATCCCTCTGACTACAGCAACCATTACATTTTGTCAGATGATAACTAACACAAAATGTACGCTTCTGAATTTGATGAGTGGATGATTTGTCATTTCACTTGGGCGACAGAAAATGTCCACCAATTCTGCAGCAACCCACCTAATTTCTACGGTTGCGTCTCTTACAGGGAGCGCGGCTGTGGAGCGCGAGGGCCTGTCAGCCACCCTTGTCAAGGACATGAGGAACTACTTCCAGATCAGTCCAGAGTACTTTTCCATGCTGCTGGTGGGTAAGGACGGCAACGTCAAGTCCTGGTACCCCTCACCCATGTGGTCCATGGCCATCATCTACGACCTAGTGGACTCAATGCAGCTGCGCCGGCAAGAAATGGCCATCCAGCAGTCGCTGGGAATGCGCTGCCCCGAGGACGAGTACGGCGGACACGGCTACCACCAGCACGGCTATCAGGACGGTTATCACCAGGGCTACGGTTACTAGCGGCTTTCTTGATGAGTGGGTGGATGCGAGACACGCACAAGCTAACGCTGCTTCTGTTTGAAGTTGGCGGCCCTCTAATTTTGCCTCCCTGACCGAGCAGATGAGGTCATCGGGTAATTTTGTAGCACTAAGTGGAGGCTTCTAAAATGACAGCTTTCACCTAGCCACTTCCTCCAAATATAGCTCTGTTTGGCGCCACTTAATGCTAATTTGCGGAAGGCTCTATTTAATCGCAGCCAATAAAAGCATAAATGAGCCTGAAGGGAGATGTATTCTAGACTCCAATTTACACATTTCATATTATCAACTTTGAAACATATCAAATCCTGCTCACATATTGTCATACATGTATTTATTGGACTTTTGTTGCATTCCCCGTTGTTGCAGGTTTTTAGCTGCAGCATGATTGCTTTTTTTTGGGCTGCATTTTATTATTTAAACTTATGTGCCTTACAATAAATTCCTTTTTCTTGGATTTTACTGCCTGTTTTTTTTGTTTATGTTTATTTTTTTGCTTGACACGCAAGTGAAATATGGCTAACATTAAATATTTCAGATTGGCCTTTTATGTGAATATCCATCCATTTTCCGATCCGCTTATCCTCACAAGGGTCACGGGGGGCCCAGCTCTCTTCGGGCAGTAGATGGGGGACACCCTGAACTGGTTGCCAACCAATCGCAGGGTACACAGAGACGAACAACCATCCATGCTCACACTCACACCTAGGGACAATTTAGTGTTCAATCAGCCTGCCATGCATGTTTTTGGAATGTGGGAGGAAACCAGAGTACCCGGAGAAAAAACACGCAGGCCCGGAAAGAACAGGCAAACTCCACACAGGGACGCTGGAGCTGGAATTGACAAGTACCTCTGGACTGTGAGGTCGACGCGCTAACCACTGGATCACCGGGCTGCACTTATGTGAATATATATTTGCAATTTACTAAACAATACATTCAAGAAAGATTAAACAAATAAAAATACAGAATCCAATTTGATAATTTAAAATGACCAAAAATAAAATGGTGGATTTGAGTACCGGTACTGTAAATTGTCCAAATGTGTGAATATAGTATCAATACAACAAAAAATACAATAATATATAAAAGTGAAAGGCAGCAAGGTGGGATAGTGGTAAGGATGGCTACAATGTAGGCACAATGGATGCATGGCTGAAATCATCTCTCTCTCTCTCTCTCATATATACACACACACACACACACACACACACACACACACACACACACACACGTATTTATGTATACATATTTTTTCTTTATAAGACGGTGGATTAAGTGTTGCATTACCACCATTAAGTGGCCATAAAAAATTATTGAAAATTTTAAAAATACATAAAACTATAATTTAATTAATAATTATTAAAAGTACCCTGAAAAACATGAAATGTTTTAAATAGTATAATAAATAGTGTAATAATGTATCATAAAATACAAATTAAGTACACGCGCACAAGCCTATATAAATGCCTTTTAGTATTGTGAGGAGAAACTTAACTTTTCAATCTGGTTCTTAAACTGGATGTTGACTATGCGTGTGGCTTCAGCCTGATATATCGAAAAGGTTGTGCTTGAGTAAGATAATTGAAAAATGTGTTGGGAAAAAAAAATCTCAAATCATCACTCTGTTTCATCTCATTTTCCTTTGTTTTGTCTGCCCCCTTTCCTCATCACATTCCAACACGAGTGAAGGGCGTGCTGTTTATTGTCAAGCTCACATGGCCCAGTTTATAAATATTCACAATGTGACCAAAGAAAGCAAGTCCTTGTGCTTTTCAAGAGTCCAATTTAGGCTTTTGGTCCGCCAAACAAGTCTTCAAGTCCCATGAATACTGTCCATCCTCATATCCTGACAAACGGTCTTGCCACTGAAACTCAGACAAATCTTCCTCCAGCAAAGGAAGAGGGAATAAAATACCCACATGGTTTCCAAAGGAGGAAAAAAAAATACAGTAGCAAGACTTATTCCCAACACGCACAAACTGAAAGCGTGTGTTGAGGTTTGACCACAGAAAAAACAAACGCCTCAATCTCATGTGTTTCAGACACACCGACGACGTCGTTAGGCCACGTTTTCCAGCAGCAAAAAAATAAAATAAACTTTGCCAACAACATGTGCATCGACAATGTGCCTCCTTTGTGAACACTGCACGCAGTCTGCGTCTCTGTATTACAAAGACGAGTCTTCAGAGTCGCTGTCTGTATTGGCCTTGGTCAGCAGCTCCAGCTCCTCGCCATCCTAAAATACATCAGAGAAGTTCAGACACCACTAAACAAACTACCTAAAATGGTGGATGAACTATTCCATTTTGTGGAGGTAAAATAACATGAATAATAAAGATTATTTATCCCATTACTAGTGCTCCTCCTACTACGACCACCACCACTAAGAATAATAATATTAAGTCAGAAAAATGAAACCGACAAGATCTAATAGATATTTAATACATCACTGATACAGCCAAAGGTATATTTTCCATCAATAACATTGTCATATGGAATTATGCAACAGGCCAGAAATCATTGACATTATCAATAAAAATTATTTAAAAGTATTAATACAATAATTAATTAAGGATATAGAGTAATACTGTATTACCGTCTAATAGATTATAGTAGATAACGGTAATTAAAATGTGAAAATCAAAATATCAAATATTACATTTTACACCGGACAATGGCCACAACATCCGTGAATAAAACATTTTTAAAAAATATGGATTGTGATAGGAGATAATTAAGATTAGAAAAGTTGCATTTGGGCAATGACCACAGAATCAATTACATCATGCATTTAATGAAATATCATGTAAACTAATATAAATACAAATAAAGCAAAACTAATAACATTCACATATTACAATTTAAAGATCATTCATACGTCATTAATATTTCTGAAATTAAGATGAAAGATTGAATTATTGCAATTAAAAAAAGTCCACGACTGTACTCAATTTTCCACCCAGGGACACATAAAATCTGTTTTGTACATTTAATTAATAAAAGTCAAAAATTTGCACACAAAAAAATGATAAGCTTAACAATTATGACCTATTAGATGACACTGGTCAAAAAGATATTCTAATCAGAGATGGCCTTGTGTATCCCTTAACATATTTTTGACATTGATTTAAAAAATGTCTTTACCTTTTCCAAGCACATCAGGTTTTTGAGATCTTTTGATTTATTGTTTTTAAGTTTGACCTATAAAAGCTTGCGCCATACGGACTTTACCATGCGTTGGAATTTAGAGATTTGACGTTTCCGTAAAAAAAAAAAAAAAAAAAAAGATCCATTTGTTGCTGAACCTAACTCTTAATCACAAATATTACTATTAGTGTTGGGGCAGATCTGGAATAAGCTTAATACATTTTTTTTTTTTAAAAATCACGAAATGTTTGCTTGCCTATCTGATTAATTTTTGGCGGGTAAAAATCTCCACTATTAACATTTGCGGCAATAGCCACAAGATCCACAAAGGTTAAGTAAAAATACACATTTCGCAATAATACTGATGCACCGTAGCACCATTTAGAACGTGTCGACAGCATTCACTCAATAACAGCACCAGTGGAGGGAAAAAAAAACAAACAAAAACAAGTGCATCATTCCTCCATGAAAGACAAAAAAAGGCTGTCGGGACAAGATGGCAGCAGGGAACTTGGCGTGTGCATGCGTGTGTGCCCTTACCCCTCTGGACCTCTTTAACACCTCCCCGTTGATGACCCGCAGCTTTTCCTGCTGCAGGCTGTACTCCAGGTCCCGGGGCCGGCTGGCGTTATAGATAAAGATGGCCAGCAGCACCACGGGGGCCTGCAGGAAGAAGTCCAGAGAAGGCCGGAAGTCGAAGAGGAAGAGCGAGAGGGCGGTCACCAAGACGGTGGTGATCTGGCTCGTCAGCACGTGGAACATGTTGTCTCGGAATTTCAAAATGAAGGCCACCGAGAGGCCCAGGGTCGCTGGTGGACAGGAAGTGTCAAGTTGAAGATTAGAGTTTCAAAGCTACGAGCTGACCTTAACATAACTGGTTGCTACAAGTCAGACATTAAAGCCATTAAAGCCTGGGCTTTAATGGCTGATTTCATTCGGGTCTATCAAAATGCAGCTGCCTTGAAATATCAGTGACCCAACTTTCGAGTGTGTCGAGATACAAGCTTTCATTTGGTTGAATTTTTGCTTTGGTTTGCGAGTAAAAATGTGCGTTTGCAAATGAGCAGTTTGGGAGATAATGACCAATTCTTCTCAAAAGGAGACTTTGAGATGTTTCATGCCACTGCTGGTTGAAGCGTACTGTCAAGCTAAACATAAAATACAAGAATTACACATTGTTTATTAAAAACACCCACATTGATTCAAGGAAAGTCTGCTCAGCTTAATGATTACTAACAATGCAAAACGCCGTAGAGGGGCTACGAAAAACATCTGTGAGGCAGTGTTAGATCTCTCTCAGCAATAGAAATTTGAAAACAAATTATTTTCCAGCACAGAAAATATAAATCTAACTTTCTCCCTTTCATAATTTTGCGAATGTAAATTGGGAATTTCTCAATTGTGAGACAAATAACGTTTTCTTATCTTAGGTTTTCAATCAAAATGAGTAGGTTAGGATTTAAGGCGACAATGAGCATGTTTTGCAGTGCACAGCTTTTGGAAGCGGGGTCGGAACCATGATCTGACAACCCTAAGCTCCTGTGTGGAGCTACAACTCCCTGCGTGCACACTCTGACATTGTGCGTGCCACTGCCATCTACTGTGTAGCAAAAGCGCAATGACACTTACTGAGTAGGGCAAAAACAACAACAAAAAAAAAAAAATCTAAATGTCTACCACTGTGCCTTTCTAGTTTAGTTTAATTTAGGTCGTCTAATTCATTTTTCAAGATCAAAAACAAGATGTCGGTCTTTAATATATGTGTCATATTGTAAAAGTCGATTTCTTTGTTTGTTTTGGTTGCTCAATTTAACTCCAAGAAATGTGTCAATCATTCGGATCTCTTAGTTTACATTGTGTGGGTGTACTGAATATTTGCGGTCAAGAAGTCATATGGTTGTCGATGTAGTACATCCTACTGACCAGTGATGACCACCAGGGCTAGAGAGTAGATGTTGTGTCCGTAAAGGAGGCCACAGTGGACAGTGAGGCCTCGGGACTCTTGCCCGGTAACGAGGGTCAGACCGTTAAACACCACACCAAAGGCGTACCTGCGACATGACAAAGGAGAAACAGTCAAGACGTGACCGACCGTCTTTTTGTCGCATTGAACAGATGACGGGCTCACAGTTTACTACTCTGAATGAAGATGCTCTCAGTGAGCTGGTCTCCTTCCTTTAAGATCTTCTCATTGTAAATGTTGGCCATGGCCGAGATGAAGCACTGCAGCAAGAGCAGGACGTGGCCCATGCCCAGCGAGCGAAGCTTTCCCACCAGGCTGTCCCGCCAAGCCTGGCCAGGCAACGTCGACATCCACGAGGCGGTGGCACTGTGGGAGGATGGGATTACACACACACACACACACACACACACACACACACACACACACACACACACACACACACACAAACATAAC
>NW_017805498.1:18096-24211 GCF_001891065.2 Hippocampus comes | reverse complement strand
ACACACACACACACACACACACACACACACACCAAGTTAAGGAACGTGATCAGAGATTCTCCGGGTAGGTCCCAGACAATAATCAAAAACAATTAGTCTGAATAGTCTCTGATGTCAAACACTAATTGTGAAAATAGATTTAATGTGTAGCAGTATGCTTAGAATCCAAAATAAATTAAAAGATGTAGCACAAAGCCGATCGTGAACTTTTATTTATGAAATCATTTTATTTTACTTTGAAATACATTTGACACCAAATTTATACAGATGACAATGTTCTCTGCATATTGATGATTTGCTACCTGTAGATTAACAGTTGCAGACGTTTTTGGGAGGAGGGAGGGGACTATCCTCTGTTCAGTGAAAAACACATCTATTCGCTGTTTTGCTTCTAATAATGAAAGTGCTGCTTTGCTGCTATCTTGCGGCATCTTGGCACCAAGGTGCTACTGTATACTGAGTGAGTTGAGGAGCTTCATTTAGTCCTGTATATTCTGGCATCTAATGGCAATTAAAAACAGTAGATGCAACAGAACTTCACAAGAGAACTTTTCTGGTGTTAAGATTCTTCTTCTTCTCCTTTGGGCACGTCCCTATTCAGGGGTCGCCACAGCGAGTCAGTAATGTCCATCCGCCCCTGTAAACCGTCCTACCAACTCGCATGGTCGTCTTGGCAAAAGTTTTACGCCGGATGCCATTCCTGACGCAACCCTCCCCATTTCTCCGGGCTTGGGACCGGCACCGGGGAACAGTGCACCCCCAGGGGCGGGGGCACTGCTCCCCAGCGGCTGGGTTCTCTGGTGTTAAGATTAAAGAATTTAAAAATATTTTTGAAAAACAGTAAATGTGAACCAGATGTTGTACAATATGTGATATATTTGTATTTTTGAAATTAATTTTTTAAGAGGTTACCAAACAAAAAGGCGGGTATGAAAACAAGTATTATATATTTTATTTATTTTTATTTGACTGTAATGGTCAATTTCTTAATAATGTTTGAAATCCACTCTTACCATTTATTGCTTATTATGTTTTAAAAATAAAAGCTATTTTTGAAAAGCCCTGGATATAAAACCCAAGGTGAAGTGCGACTGGAAACTCGACTCTTTCCATGCTGTCACTACGCCACCTGCTGTTCTTCATCTGCTCCAGCAGCTGTGTGTACAGCAGGCAGGAGTTGGACGGTGTGGACATGGGCCTCAAGCGGACTCCCGGCACTGACATGGATGACTTCTGGCCGCCGCCCGACCCCGTCGTCAGCGAGACGATGGACAGGAATAGTATGACCAACGCCGCCCACTGCACCCAGGACAGCCGCCTCCTGGTGGCGGAGGAGTGAAGCAAAACATGAATTTTATTGTAGAACATTCCAGTTAAAAACACACATTTTAGTTTAACTCCAATTAAAAAGAAATGATGAAACTACAAAACAGTGAGTCAAATCAGTGCTCTGCTATCCCATATAATTACACTGAGTTACAGTCAGTACAAACTAAGCACTTGCTTAGGGCCACACAACGACTATGAGACCACCAAGGAAAATTGATATTAAAATTACTATTCTGGGCAGAAAAAAGAGGGCCGGATGTTCTAGGATGAGTAGCTTACTTGAGGACAAGTCTGAAGAGAACAGCTGTGGTGAGGATAACAAAGTTGGAGAACAAGACTGCCATGGCCTGAGGACAACATAATCAGGACAGTGCGGACAACATCAAGGTACAGTGGAGCTGAAAGGTCTACACATCGCTTTTCAAATGGCCATCTTTTTGGGATATAAAATAAAAGAGACCATGTTGACAAGTACCGTACTGGCCCGAGTATAAGACGGCCCTGATTATAAGACGACCCCCTCTTTTTCAAGACTCAAGTTTGAAAAAAGACTTTTTGAACACCAAATTCATTTTTATACAGAAAATAATTACAGTACATCTGAAACAAATGATGATAACAATATATTTGAGAGAAAAAGCATGTTACTTTGCCTTATTCAAATCTTAATATCTGAACATTTCAATATGTAAACTAAAGTGCAATCACATTCGTAAATGAATGGCTTCTGGTTTTTGAAATGTAAATTACATCACAACTTCTCCTCAGCTGCCAGTTAACCTGGACAATCTTTGACCCACTTTTCTCCAGATTGTCGCTACGTTTCTCCATTTTCTGTTATCTCTTCTATTATTTTCTTCTCTTTTCTTTCTTATTGCTATTTTTTATTTTTCTTCTTCGTGCTACCGCTATTTTTATTTTTATTCTTCATGGCAGGGGTTCACTTTGGCCTGGGGAGTCAAGTTCAGCATTCGCTTCATCGTCGTGAATGGGTATAATGTCTAGACCCCGAATATAAGATGAACCCCACTTTTTCAGTCTTATTGCAAAAAACACTGTCTTATATTCGGGCCAATACGGTAATTTCAAAACTTTTTCCACACTTAATGTGACCTAAAACGTATGCAAGTCAATTGAGGAAAAAAAAAAGAAATCTGTTTGAGAGGGCAAATATAAATGAAAAAAAAAAAAAAACTTGCTGAACAAAGTATGCACACTGTCTTATAAGTGTGGATTTTTATACATATATAGCATGCTCACCTTCCACTCACATATCAACACCATCACCCGCACTGCTTATTTCCACCTCCGCAATATTACCAGACTTCGCCCTTCCCTCACCCCCCGCGCCACTGGTATTCTTGTCCACAGTCTTGTCACATCCCGCCTTGATTACTGCAACGCTCTCCTCTTCGGCCTACCTCAAAAGTCCCTCCATAAAATCCAGCTGGTCCAAAACGCCTCTGCTCGCATCATCACAAAAACATCTTCCCAGCAGCACATCACCCCCGTTCTCCAACAGCTCCACTGGCTTCCTGTTCAACATCGCATCAATTACAAACTACTCCTATATACATATATGGCCATCCACAACCTGGCCCCTCCTTACCTATCCGACCTTCTCCAGGTGCATATCCCCACTCGCTCCCTCAGATCCTCGTCCTCCCTCCACCTGTCAGTGCCCCCTGCCCGCCTGAGCACCATGGGAGCTAGAGCCTTCAGTCGCGCTGCTCCAAAGCTTTGGAACAATCTACCTCCGGACCTCCAAAACTGCACATCTCTCTCCACTTTCAAGTCCCATCTAAAAACACACCTGTTCAGGATTGCCTACAACACATAGCTCTTCCATTCCCTATGTTTTTATGATTTTATGTCCTGTTTTTTTATATAATATCTCACTTACAAATTTTTACATTGTATTTTCTTATTGTCTGTACAGTGTCCTTGGGTGGCATGAAAGGCGCTTTTAAATAAAATGCATTATTATTATTATTATTATTATTATTATTATTTTACTCAGTTTAGAATTAACCAAACACATTCAAACTCAAGTTGATTTCGATCTAATTAATGGTGCTCAAGCAACTCTCACACAACACCAAAGGATATTTATTTCATTATGGCTCTTGTATTGGATCTCATAGGATATTGTGTGTGTGCGCGCGCGTGCGTGTGTGTGTGCGTGTGTGTGTGTGTGTGTGTGTGTGTGTGTGTAGCTTGTATCTACCCACCCACCCAAGAAAGGGACTTACAGGCTGCAGGTAGGTCATCACGTAGAAAATGATGAGGTTGTCAAGAAAGTAGAGGAATGCGGGGACAGCCCATTTCAAAGAGCTGAGGAGCGAGGAGGCCGAAGAGCAACGCAGATCTCTGCAGGAGCGTCCCTCTGAGATGAGTCAAGATTCAAAATATGTATTATCATATGAATAGTCAGTAAACCTATTTCTCTGTGACATTAAATTATTACTCTGCCCCAGACAGGGATGGCAAAAATGAATGTTTAAGGGGGCGCGGGGGAAACTCAATCACAAACGCAAATAGGTCATGTTTACCTCGAATAAACACCCTGACAGACATCGCGAGGCAGAAGAGCAACTTGAGCGCCTCCGCCAGCATGTTGACAGACGCTGGGAGGAAGTCGTATCTGTTGTCTGGGCATAGACCACGGACAATACTTAAGACGGCCATCGCAATGATTCAAGAATTATATGGCAGAACAGTCTCTTAACCTGCATTAGCAGCAAATTTAAGCAGCAGGATCCGAGTTGTTCCGAGAGTAACAAAACTTAAGCCCAAGGCCAGCGTGTAAACCGATGAGCGTGAACACAGGCAGGGGCAGGAACAGCAGTACGCCATGCCTGTGTGCAGGAAACAACTTATGTACACATAAAAACAGTTTTCAGTTTAATATTGGTGATGTACCTGTGTGGTCATGATTGTAAAAATTTCATTTTCTTCTAAAAATGCACTCAAATAATCATCAACAAACAATAACAACAATAAACTCTAAAAGGTATTGCCATAACATTACCTGCAATTGGCTGGCAACCGGTTCAGGGTGTCCACCGCCGACTGCCCGAAGACAGCTGAGATAGGCTCCAGCACACCCTGCGGCCCTTGTGAGGATAAAGCGGATCGGAAAACAGATGGATGGATGCCATAACACACTGTTTTCCTATTTTCAAGGTGCCTGGGCACATGTTTTACATTCCAAAAATCTCAAGGAACATCACAAACAAAAATGCTGCCTGAGAAACTTAAATACCGTAGTGTTTAAATGCAATGGAATCTAAGTCCGTTTTGACTAACACAAAGATGGTTTGACTTTTCTACGTGTATTACGTAACTTCTGCCATCGATAGGAAAAAGGATTTAATCACCACTTAAAAAAGATCAGACCGTTATTTTGCCTTTTATTGCATGACATATGTATTTGATCGCCTATCAACCAGTAAAATTTAGGGTCAGGAAAATCACAAAACTCATAGTCATGAATTCGATGTCTTCTAAGTAGCCTGCAAAACATGGAAGCCTCGTTGCTGTTTAAAAGTGTAAACATATGCCAATTCTGCAGAAGTGCAATCGCAACAATCGACATGTTCGCATTGTCTTTGAACCACTCAAATGCGAGAATATAAAGGATGCCATTTACAAGTTTTATGGATACATTAATGAAAATGTGCAATGAGATCAATTCATCTGTACAATAAAGACATTTGAAGCTGACCTGATCTGTTCCACTGTAATTTAGGACAACATCATATTGTGAAATCCACGGATCCGCTTTCTTCCTGGTTCGTCATGTATGCGCAAGCGCAGTGGCACATTCTCCTTCTTTAATTTTAAACGGAAGATTGTAAACGGGAATACCGCATTACCGCCACCTAATGATCAGGAAGGATTTTTCTACCTCTGTAATTTTTTTAATTTGTTCCACTCGTTTTGGGAGAAACAAGGGGGAATTAAATTTAGGCGCTCGTGTAAATTATGCATCGCACTAAATTCACACGGAAAATCAGATCTCACACACATGCAGTTAGATTCCGACGGAAAGTGAGACGTTTCTGTGCTGCTACTGCGATAGAGCATATAAAAAAGAGCAACTGAAGCATGTTTTTTGTTTTATACTGGACGTAGGCCATTTATTCCAGCAGAGTTTCAACAAAGCTCCTGAGGCCCAAGGTAACGAAGCTGCGCAATCACGCACGTCGCGATTTGTGGGGCATAAAATGCAATGCCAGCCTACCAAGATGCTTGTGCCCCACCACAGTAGCTAGCTTGATGTTAAGAAATATTAGTGTTCATTTCTTTATCAATAAGACATTAAAAAGATGAAGTATTGAATTACGTGTAAAATAGACATATATATATATATTGTCAGAGATTTTCTCGGACAAGGTTAAAGAAACGACTCGGCACACAGGAAAATTGTCTTCAATATCGACGGAAGCGGATCTCTGAGAGCGAACGACGGTTTAGTTGCTCCGTGATCACGCTCAGAGCCCCCCCTCCTCGAGTTCGAACCTTTATTGTGACATATGCAAAATACAAGAATAACACTGCCCCCGATATTTGCATACCGCACCCCTGGGCCGGCCCCTCGGTGGTGATTGGTTACCTGGGTGTGCGCTTTGAACCAGCGGCACTTTGGCGCCTTTCGGTCTGGTCTACACTGTATCAACATATCGCAGACTTTGCGGACGACAAATGTCGCCTGGGCGCGACGGGTGTCCTCAAATCGTCTTTTGTTGTTCAACCGCTGTTCCCAAATTACTCGTTCCCCCTT
>NW_017805498.1:14136-17989 GCF_001891065.2 Hippocampus comes | reverse complement strand
CTGTACATGGAGCAATTTAACATATACAACAAACAGTAAAGCAAATCGGTAATAAAGACGGTATATATATATATATATATATATACATATATATATATAAACCAATCACACAATTAGTCATTAGTTATTATAGATCATAGATTTCTAAACTGACTATCCTGTAATCAGGACATACATATATACGTACATCCATACACATATTTATTAATAAGAGGATTGATGGATAAAATAAAGATAAACAATTAAATAAATAAATGCCACTGATGCTAATGAAAACAATACAAATAAAATAAAACCGGTGAAAAGACATTTTCATATTACTGAAAGCATTGGATGTGCCAAATCATTATTTTAAATGTACAGTTAAGTATATAAAAAAAAATTAAAAACTTCCCATCCCAGCTGTCTTTGGGCAGTAGGCGGGGTACACCCTGACTTGTTTGCCAGCCAATCGCAGGGCACACATAGACGAAGAAAACATTCGCGCTCACACTGAGGGACAATTGAGAGTGTTCCGTTAACACCCAACGCATGTTTTTTGAATGTGGGTGGTAACCGGAGCGCCTGCAGCAAATCCACGCAGGCACGAGGACAACATGCCAACTCCACACAGAGCCGAAATCGAACTCTGAACTTCTGCGCTGTGAGGCGGGCGGACGTACTGTCTAACCAGTCGATCACTGTGCTGCCCACTTTGGCGGATAGTTTTCATTAATCATTTTAGACTTTAGCATGATTATCCTCCCAAAAGTCTCTATATCATACAATAAAAAAAAATGGTATACATGCAGGGATACATGTACAAGCATGTATACTTTATGAGTCACTGCACTGCATATGAGGCTCAATTAAGAGAGAATAAATATACATGGTTCACTGCCCTGGTGTGTGTATGCATCAATAGAGATAAAGCTCCTAGTGGACTCTTGTGTCTCTCTCTCTCACACAAACACACACGCATATGCACGCGCACACACACACACACACACACACACACACACACACACACATACACGTATACAGCACAGCCTGAATAGTTTTGGAACAGAGCGGACGCACTTTTGGAAGGATCACACTCAGACATGAGGCTTAGTGTCTGGACTGGAGATCCAGGTCTCTTTTCAATTTTGCTGCTGGCTCTTCTGGCCTCCTCGCCTGTCCACGTCGGAGCCAACCAGCAGGACCAAGTCAAAAAAAGAGAATATTACATCGCTGCTGTGGAGATTGACTGGAACTACAATGGCAATGACACACACAGGTCGGTACACTCACAAATGTTTCCACTTCACTATTACATTGTTAATTATTGCAAGTGACCATTCAAAACGGAGCACACACTGTTCCGTGATGTTGACAATTGTATGAAACAGTCCTTTCAAAGTTGTCCCCGATATAATAACTTTATTCCCCAGACAGTTTAAATAATTGTCAGAAGCCTAAAACCCAAGTTGAGCACTGTAATAAAGTAAAGTAAAACTACTCACCTTTAGACAGACATGAGACGGTCATTGCAGAGTGACACTGTCACCCAGTGCCGTTTGACATGCGCCTATTTTGAAACCTCCTGTTCTATGGTTCACGCTCCGCTTTGATATTACTGTTACACTCCTGTGGTCACGACACAAAACACACCAAAAAAAGCTTAGTAAAAAGGAAAAACATTTGTTTAAAGATTGGTTGTAAAAAAAAAAAACAAAAAACAGCATTCACTTATGTGAACTTTCATCTTTTAATTAAAAAAATGTAAGGAGTGAGAAACGCAAATCAATTATTTAAAAAAAAAATTAAACGAACTGAAATTGACAAACGTCATAACAATATAATATTTGAAAAAATATCAGATGCATTTTGTAGTGAAATGAAATTAAAATTCCAATCTGACTGAAATCCACAAATCAAAATTTCAAAACTGTGGAAATATTAAAATAAATCACCCTGATACTCTTTGCCATCATCGGCACCAGTCCCTCCAGATGCTTACTGAACTGAAGTCACATGAGATTTCCTTTATCATGATAGTTTTGGACTGAGAATTCCAGTCCATGTACAGTATTTGATTTTGGAAGTTGCACTGTCTTGGCAATTAGACGTCTTCTTGCAGTTATTCATAGTACATCATTTCATCAACTCCCGCCTAGAGTCTGTCATTGAATCTTGTCAGAATGATTGTAAGTGATGAAAACAATCCACTCTGTCCTGGTTATATTGTGAGATGCCCTCACTGGCACCGATTCCATATCTTTTGTTGATACAACACGTGGGGACAGCATGGCTTTTCCCCACTGAGGTTTTTTTGTTTCTTTATTATTTATTTATTTGCTTCCTATTCCTCAGGTTCAGTCCCACGTACAAGAAAGTGGTTTTCCGGGAGTATGAGAAAGATTTCAAACAGGCAAAGGATCATGACCCCTCATTAGGTAACATACTGTATATACAGTAAATGTTTCAATGTAAATGTTAATGTTGTCATTATTTTCACATCACAAATCTCCAACTTCAAGGTAAATTGCTTGCACTAAAGCATGGTCATTTATCAATGAAATGTGTGTGTCATGTTGTTTTGGATTACCATTGTAGACAGGAAAACACTACAACACAATATTTTGGGATTGGCTTGTCTGTGATGATATCATGATACTTTAGCACACATTCAATCATAGACATAATGGAAAAAAAGACTTCATTCATTCTCACTGATGACAGCATCAATGTACGCATGGATAATACTGCAATTGATATTTTGTCCTGGTGCCAAAGATAACAAAGTAAGTATAAACATCTTAACTAGATATCACAATAAGTCGTTACTTAGATTGTTCTATCATATTTTTTCATGAATTTAGTGGGGCCCTCTGAGGCCCCAGATTGGAAAATGTTTCAAGAGAGAAACATGAATAGGTTGGGATGAATGTTTATTGATTAATTCAATTTTCCCATGCTGGCAGGTTTGCTTGGACCCACTCTGAGGGCCGAGCAGGATGAGATCCTAGTGGTCACCTTCCGAAATATGGCGTCAGAACCGCACAACCTCCACCCACACGGCATTGCTTATGGGAAGAACTCCGAGGGTGAGTTCCTGTTGAGGCAATCTGTGGTTGACCACTATGACGTGCGTGTGTGCACTTGCGTGTGTGTGTGTGTGTGTGTGTGTGTGTGTGTGTGTGTGTGTGTGTGTGTGTGTGTGTGTGTGTGTGTGCGTGTGCTGGTCATGATATAAGTCATGGTTCCAAAAAGCATGCAAAGCGGATCAGCACAACAAACAAGATTGTTTGTCTCGCTTTAAAATATTAACCCGCGGAGGCAGATGATCAAACGAGGCAGGATTGAAGTCCAACATGAGGCAGCCTCAGCAAACACTCAAATTGGGGGATCCACTGGAAATGAAACCTAATGAGAATTCATAGAGGGAAGTGTCTATGTGAGACATTCCAGAATTATGAAAGAAGATTGGGTAAAATGTTGCCGCCAGACAGAGCGCTTAACAAGCAAAGAGAATCTTGGGGCAGGCCTCGTTCAATATCACTTGAGTTCTTCTGATACATTGTTATTTTAACTCTGGGTCGAGCATGCGCTGATTCGACCTTCGTAACCTATCTAACCGATTCATCATGTTAAAAAAAAAAACATACTAAAATCAACAATCGGGCTTTGCATCCTGAAATTCACAAGATGAAAGCAGGTAAGATGAACAATCAATCTTGGGTGAAATACACAAATTCTCAAAAATACATATTGGTATGATTAAAAATCATCCCTCTCTTCAATCATTTGATTTCAATCAAATTTGAGTAAAAGGCAGAAGTCATTCAAATAAAACATTTCATCAAAACACCCCTCTCTCTCTCTCTCTCTC
>NW_017805498.1:13809-14047 GCF_001891065.2 Hippocampus comes | reverse complement strand
GCAGTGGCGGACCCTGAGGGCCAGCAAGGCCTTCTCTGCTGGCCTAAACATTCTCGGAAAAGTAAATTTACTTTTATGTATTTCATGTTACTTTATAATTTGTTATTTTGTTTTCATAAATATGTAAACAAAATTCTTCTCTGTATTCTTTACGTCATATTATTTCCACTTAGTTGAGTGGCTTTCAATGTTATTTTAAATAACATTGAAAGCCACTCGATCAATAACTTATTTATTA
>NW_017805498.1:10338-13517 GCF_001891065.2 Hippocampus comes | reverse complement strand
AAAAAAAAAAAAAAAAAACGATTGGATGAGCGCCCGCCCACGAGAGCTATCAATGCATTTTAACCAAAAAATGGCTGAAGGAGAAGACGTTGATCTGGTTGCGGAACTACTTTCCACACAATTTTCAAGACGGACCTTCCACCAAAAGCTGGATATTGTGCAAAGAGGTCGCCCAACTCCTGGGCTAGCTAACCTGTCCCAGCAAGGAAACGGGTTTGTCTCTCATTTTCAGACAATCAATTATGACGCTACCCGTGGCTCACAGCCTCTGTGAAATGCTGCAACTCGTACTGCTGGGAATGCCTATTGCTTGCAACTGACTGATTTGGTGTTTGGAGCCACACTGGATTGTTTTACTAAGGCAGCAAGGAAACGGCTGGGCACTTACAAGCTACGGTGCGTTTAAAAACGTTTGGGGACACTCGCGTAGATCTGCACCTCAGTGAACAGGCACGACATTGGTGAGTCAATGAATTTTATTTTACATTTCTTCCTGTCATTTTATTTCGTTAGTATTAAATTCATGGTAACGAAATAAAATGACAAAGATACAAACATGAATCAAATAAATCTGCTCACCTGCAATTTATAATGGCGCATTGTAGTCACCTTCGTGCACGAAAGTTCGTTCAATCTCAGCTGCTCAACATTTTCAGTTATTTGCTGTTGTATCGCCGATTTTCAAAATGCAAATGATCTGTTTATTTTCAAAGAATAGTTTGTTTTGTTTTTGTTTGGTTGGTGTCTTATATGAAACTGCGACATTGCACAATTTGTTGGACAGACTTGTTTAAGATCACACAGCGTAATTTGGGTGGCATTTTATTTCGTATTTTTAAATCATCTTTTTATTTTTGACTATCTGTAAATTTAGTTTCCTGCTCTTAATTGTGAATGCATACTTGATGGTTTTAAATGCTCCTGAAATTAAGTGCTGCTTGACAAACCTATACAGTATTGCGTTCATGTGTGTGACGTCAATGAAGGCCTAAGGTTGAAATGCACGGCCCGCCACTGAATAAACATATATTGCAATGACTGCCACACCAAAAGTGAACACTATTTTTTTATTGTTGGTGTTCTGTCTGGCCTCATGACGTGTCCTTTCATCAAATATCTGAAAATCTCCTCACAGAATATTTGAAATATACTACGAAGATAAAGCCGTTGATAGGCAAAATTTTACGCCTCCATTGTCAATAGTTTTCTCAAAGATCATTGAATGAAAATACTCTGAAACGCCATTTTCAACAATATCTGGAAAACTGTATCACCGGTAGCCTTCAAATTGTCATTAATGTATATCTGTTCCGAATAGCCGCCAAATATAGAATGTTCGGGGTGTAACTCAAGCATAATTATCTTCGGTACTCGTCGAAATTGAATAGCAAACTTGAAGAGTGGTTGAGCTCAGATAAGACTTCTGCTACTTCTGCCTCTATCTCTGGTGTCAGCTCAAACATTCGTCGCAATATAGTTTTTCTTGGATGATTAGTTTCACTGACATTAAGGTGATGTTTATTAGCGTTAGTGATGTTTCCGATGGACCTTGAACGCACCGCAGCACGAGGAGCAAGACATTTTGTTTGCGAGAAGGATCGAACTTCCAAGCACTTTCCTATGCGAAAGAAAAAAGAAAGAAAAATGGCTCTGGATAAATGAAAGCTGTTTTTTGAACCTCGAGCTGTGCAAGATAGTGGAGTTGAATCCTGTGACAGTCTTTTTTTTTTTTGCCAAGGCGAGAGAAGCGTTTAGTGTCATGTTTCGGTTTTTGACCAACAGGTGGCACTGTGGGGCTTTTCCCTGCAGCTGCACACCTGTTGGTCGTTAATTAGTGGCTATAAAAGGACTCCCGGCCGACTACTCATTGTCGGGTCATTGTTTGTGGCTGTTTGCTGCTGTCATGTTTGTTCTGGTCATGTCTCGGTTATTGATTGTTTTTGCTTCAGTCCCGGTTTTGTTTGATACTTTGGATTCTTTTTGTTTTCGTGACTTTGTTTGTTCTGGATTTAGTTTCTATGTTTTAATACAATTCTTTAAGTACACCCTGCTCCTCCCTCTTGCCTGCTTTTTGGGGTCCACCACCACCTTGCAACGTGACATTTAGAGGAGATAACGTTCCTGGTGAGTGTTTTTAGTTGAATATGTGCGGTTAGCATTCCTACCATTCAATTTGTAAGGCCAAACAAAAAAGATAGTGTGTTTCAGGTAACATGAAATTTAAGCATCGGGTCGGGAGTAGGACAAAGTTTTTTTTGAAATCTTTTTATTTTTTTCCCATCAAAAATTTAAACAAAATAACCATAAAACATAAAACATTCTGACTGTTTCAGAACTCAAAACCTGTTAGTATCGCTTTGGCATACGAGACACAACTTGCTGGTAACAAGTAGAATTATTTCAACTTTGCCACCTTGCCAAAAGGTCGCTGGCAAACAGGCACAATTCTCATTTTAACACAGTCCCTACATAATGGTAACACAGTTTTGTGACGTTTGGTGAGGTCAGGATCAATTTCTGCATCTCCATTTCCACAATTGCTGCAGATATCCATCCTCCACAATTTGGAACTGTAATATGATATCTCAATTGGCACTGAACAGTTGATGGCAGTATTTTTGCAGACTTTGAGTTAAAAGTGTAAACTGTGTTATATATACATTATGTTTTACATATATACACATTTAATACCTTATTTATATTCAATATTATTAAATTGAATATTTACATAAAGTATATTATATGTATACATACATACATATTAGTGTGGTCCATTTTGGATAAGTTTGTCGGATTCGTCGGGCCGGGTCGGAAATCTTGTCGATACTATGACACAAGGATGTGTGCAAAATTTTATTCCGATCGGATAATTTTATTCCGTCCCGCAGAGCGACCAAAGTTTCCCCTATGGAAAGAATGTTACGGGGCTGAATGGTAGTACGGTTTCTCCCGTACAGTAAGGATTTTGTTTTGCTCAGTTCGCACTTGCAATAATTCAAAGACGGAAGACAGGAACGCATGTATTGCAAAAAAGGCAACCGTGGTTATCCTTCAACACTGGTGAGATTGTTGGTCCATGTTAACTGGTCCATCTGTCTATCTGTACATCTGTCTACATCGCGCGACTGTCTGGAAGTGATCCGATCCGTTTTGCATTTTTTTCAGGCCGGGAGTGGTGC
>NW_017805498.1:0-7500 GCF_001891065.2 Hippocampus comes | reverse complement strand
ACCCAGGGCTAAAAAGACAGATTCGAAATATTATTTGACTTTTTATTTCATCAAGCTTTGAAAGCATTGTAGTCATAACATTCCAGTGATGAGAAAAAAAACAGTATCAGGAGGGCTAAAATATCTGCAAGCGTAACAATACGCCGAGTCCATCTGTTGAGAATATTCAAGCCAGGGGTGTATATGGTACCAGCCTGCCTTGAAGCTCCTTCTCCTGTCCCCCATCAGGGTCCTGGGAAACAAGACAAACCAAATAAATGTAAACACAAGTTCTGCATGGACACAGCATATACACTAACCCGGTACACTTAGATTGCTGAGGCACTCAGACATATACAAGTGTCTAAAATGGATTGATTCATGCTATTTATTAATTGTATTAATTATGTTTTTATTGTATTCAATAAATATAAATTAATACATTCTCAAGCCTGACCAGGGACTAAAATTGCAAATACACTGAAGCTAAATGTTTTACATGCATTTAATGATCCAAATTTTAGAAGGCAATGTCTTATACAGGGTGACCCAAAAAGATGCGTACCCATGAAAATTTCAATTGTGACTTTGATTAAAAAGCTATTTATTTCAAATTAGGAAACCTGGGAGATTTAACATTACAATTATGGCAGGTTATCGAAATATAATTGAAAATGGCCACATTACATTGAATTCGATGCAATATATTAGCAAAAGTAAAGGAAAAATAAAAAATATATTTTTTTAAATAATGCAATGAAATTATTTAGGGGGGCTAAAGACATTTTTAGGGAGGCTGAAGCCTCCCTAAAATAGGCCTAATGACGCCCATGCAATGCACTACCTCACTTTACCCATAATAGCCACAAGTGCCATTGTTTATGTTGTTGTTTATGCTGTTTATATTGTTTATATCATCTATACTGTTTATACTGTTCTGTTTATACTGTTCAGATTACATATTATGTCTTTTTTATACAGTGTAGCTGCTATCCTTTCTTCGCTGTGTGTGTTTAATGCACAGCATGTTTGCATGCATATTTGCACTGAGGATTGAGAGGAAGAAATTTCATCTATGCTACATGTCATACATAAAACATATTTGACATTAAAGATGACCTTGACACCTGACAATATCATTCACATCCATGCATTCATATTGTATCATTCAATGTGTTTCAATAATGTGAAAATCATGTGAATGAGGATGACGATGTAATGATGGTCAGCAGACAAGGTTTACGTTTTAGGTGACTTTTAATAACAACGTGGCAGAGACATCAAACATGCGGTGTGCTCACATGCAGTCACTTCCTGGAACTCCCCCTTAGAGGCGGGACCTCTCAATCAACTGGAGTATGACGTACAGTCCAAACGTTCAAAAAGCACTTCTCATAGAATAATAGCCTATTATATGACAGCCGACACGACGCAGGAAGTCAGACGGACACGTTTTTTCTGATAATCTGTGTGTTTTCCTTTTTGCCCAAATGTATATTTCTATTTGAGCGAGGGTGAGGTCTGGCTTGTTTCGGCAGGCGGCATCGTGTCGCCAGAAGCACTTCCTTTTAAACACTGTGTGGCGGGCTTTTGCTGCGTCGAGGCCCCCTGGACTGAGTTGACTCCGCCTGGACTGTGTCACGCAGCCTGGACTGTGTCGACGCAGTTTAGGCTGAGCCGACGCAGTTCACGTGTTGATCATGTGATATCATGAAGCCGCACACTCACCGACACACCGATGTGTTGACGCATGCGTACAGAGCCCGACGCATGCGTCAACACATCAGCGTGGATTGCTCTGTGAGCCCGACGCATGCGTCAACACATCGGTGTCGCTGGACCCATCACTCGATTGTAGTCTCGGGTTTGTTTTCCTTCCTTGCCTTGAGTGCAAGCGCTTTTGGTTATCGTTTAGTTTCTGTGCTCCCTGGTCGTTGTTTTGACCAGCGGTTCATGTCCATACTTTGTCGGTGTGATTTTTGTATATTAAACATTTTTTGTTCTGGAGTCCTTGTCTGGAGTCTACAGTTTTTGAGATCCAAACATTGTTCGGTTTGACCGAATCGTGACAATAGTTCAACTAATCAAAGTGTCTGTCAAATTACTGCGGTCAAGCCAGCCTGCACTCGCAAAATTGAAGTCAAGTGAGCCGTCACTGCGATTGTCTGCAAAACTGTAACTAATGCACGTGCGTCAGTGGTTTGGATTTTTTTTTAATGTTATAAAGACATTTCTTGGCTGTCGAACAAAGATGAATTCACGCAGGTGAAAATTACTTATTTAAAAAAAAAAATAGTTTTTTTTTAATCCAAACAACTGACATGCATCATTAGTTGTGAAGCTTTTATTTGGAAGGTGGCCAACACCGCTCGCTGGCGGCAGATGACCATAACTTACAGCATCGGCGTCATTAGGCCTAAAAATGTCTTTAGCCCCCGTAAATAATTTCATTGCATTATTTTAAAAAAACTTTCATTTATTTTTCCTTTACTTTTGCTAATATATTGCATTCAATGTAATGTGGCCATTTTCAATTATATTTCGATTACCTGCCATTATTGTAATATTAAATCTCCTAGGTTTCCTTAACGCAACAGGTGACAAACTGTCACCATCGCCACATCAAATGCTAACGCAACAACTGACAATTCATTGCCGAAAGTCAGGTTGAGTCGACAGGATGGATATTCGACAGTTTTTTAGAAAGGTAAATTAAGTATTCAATTCATCCATGCTGGTAAAACTAGTGACTATAGTCCGCTAAAATATCTCCAGTAACAGCAGAAACTGCACTGTAACAGTTCCTGTAAGTAGCTGCTCATGTCCTTTACTGCACTACGTCGGCTTCACTCATGGCTGCGTCAAACAATGGGTCAGAAAAGACTTCACAGTCTTGCAGTCATGTCCATTGAAAAGAACACACTTGAGCAATCACAGAGTGATTGACCGATTTGACACTCTTAAAAACAGAAGGCTTTCTTTAATGCTTCCACCCACCAAGTGAATGGACAGTCTTGGAGATGGGCAGAGATGCAAAGTAACTCAGTGTAAAAGTACTCTAACTGAGTATTTTGTTTTTGAGTATTTTGTTTGAGTTGAATGACTACAGTACTTCTTTTACTACTTTTACGAAAGTCATTTTTTCAACAAGTATTTTACTTTTACTTGGGTACAATCATTTAATACTTTTTGTATTATTTTATGAGTATAAGAATTTTTAACTGTGAAGAATGGCACATTGTTATATTTTTTTAAATAATTTTTGTTGGTTATAAATGTGTGAATCTTCCATTTGTTGTTGGACAGTATTAAAGCATTCAATTTTCCTGAAAGTGGAAAGGCAATTTATTTATTCTTGATCGCTGTAAGTTAATTATTTTATTGCCCACTACATTCAACTGTACTGTGTTGACACAATAATGATACTTTATTTATATAACACCAAAATCACGGCAGACATCTCAAAATACATAGTCTTCTGGGGACTAAGCATATATTCATACATTTTGGTAGAGAGGAATATAGGCCTCCTGTCATATAGGTTATGTTATCGGGCATCCTTCTAATTCCCTTGAACAACCAAAATTGAACTTTTGAACTCTTTATAATTTCTATTATCTAGTCCAGTTAAAGTCCAGGGGAGGAAGCCCCATCATAGTAAAGAGGATACTAATGTGATGTGTGTAGTTCTTCATAGCCTCTTCATTTTGCTCTCAAAGTGCACGGAATTGATGGATTTTTAATAGAATGTAGAAAAAAATTCTCCCGGGGGGCATGCCCCCGGACTCCCCGAAAGGGGCCGTGTTCCCCTGGGGGCTAAGCCCCCCTTGTTCTTGAAACCTAGTGATGCCCCTGACTTACAGTATTGACAATTGCAGTATATTATATATATTTATATTATATTTTGCGAGTGGAGGCTGGCTTGAACTCAGTCTCAAATTGTTGACAACCCTTCAAGTCCCCCCCCCCACCAAAAAAAAAAAAAAATGCCCTCTAACCAGGAATGTCCGATTGAGATTTAAAAACCTCTGTTTCAAGGGAGCCATTGCCAAGGGGCAGCCAAGACTTAGTTTCAACACAATTAAAAATGACATTCGTGGCCAGCAAAAAGTTACAGTTTAGAATGTGGGACTCTGCAGACCGGGGGCCTCGACGGCGAAAGACGTTGGCAGTGAACTGACGGCTCCCCGTTCAGGCACCTACCCTCCAACGCAGGTCAGCCTCAAACCTGGCTGCGGTTTGTCGAGCGGAGAAGCACAGGCGCTCAGGGTGTGTCGTCTTCTTGCAGGTCACCTCAAGGACGCCGGTCGCTGTCTTGCCTTCCTGGCCGACAGCGACTACTGGACAGCTGCAGGAACAAAGAAAGACGACGGCTGGAAGACAAGAGAAAAGATTTGATGGTCCACCGATCCTCATCACGTGTTCACGTCCATCTTAGGGTTCCCTCTCGCAGGAGCGGTCACAGGACAGCCGTCATTTTCGTCCAAAATAAAACCAGCGACAAAACCAACTCTTAATAATAATAAATTTTATTTATAAGCACCTTTCAAAACACTCAAGGACACTTTACAATCAAGAACCAAAACAATAAAACCACAGATAAAATTGTAAATAAAAGAAAAGATTAATTTAAATTGAGTACGTGATTTTGAACATCTCTTTATTATTATTTATTATTTTACTGTAGCCTTGTTGAGTCATGCACGGCAAGTTGATGAGAACGGGATCGAAAGTTTGTGGAACCTTCGAAAAAAATATATCTCCAGATGGGGATTGTTACCTTTCCCAGCATAATGTTTGAACAGAGACTAATAATGACCTTTAGTGGTGGATCGCCTGTTGCGGGTAAACATTCTGAACAGCCGGAAATCAGACTTCAGGACCACACCTTCGGACAATTGCCCCCGTTAAGGTAAAGCGGAATATGGTGTGTATTTTGCATGGCTGTCACCTTGCTTCTTATGTCCCATATTTGTTTTGGTGAGAAAGTCATATCTCTTTCTTTGTCAAGTAAGGCGTGTTCGGACCGAGAAGGAGAAAAATTCATTGTGCATCAGCTTAAATGTGTCAATATTTTAAAATCTATAGATGGAGAGAAAACAGGAAGAATGTCAAAAAGCTAAGTATCAAACACATATCCGGTCAGGCAAAATGATGTGACACATTTGTAGATTAAATAAAAGGCAAATAAAGAAACAAACGGGTTTTTTATTTTTGAAAAGTACACAAAATGCCGTTTATTTTCTCCAAATAATGCCATTTTGCTTTGTTTCTTTATGATGTCATTGTTTTTCTTTTTTTTTTTTCAGTTGCTGCCATGAATTGGACGGGTGAGCAT
The DNA here is from genome assembly GCF_001891065.2 of Hippocampus comes. Classification (NCBI taxonomy): domain Eukaryota; kingdom Metazoa; phylum Chordata; class Actinopteri; order Syngnathiformes; family Syngnathidae; genus Hippocampus; species Hippocampus comes. The sequence continues at coordinate 2,183 of NW_017805498.1, read as the reverse complement.
CGCGCTTTCGTTGTGGAAACGTTTATCAAAACGAACGAACCTGGAACTGCAACACAACGAACGTTCCGTTTGCACTTGAATCTTGGCAGACATGATCCCGTACCAGCTCGATACACGATCTTGTTATGGGTTACCAACTTCAGAACTACTGGATCTGCATTGAAACGAAAATTCAGTTCATACATCTTCGGCATCAGATAGCATTGACCGTATCCTAGCAACAGACCGCAGTTGCTCTTGAGACAACAACAGCCACCTTTGAGCCAGCAACAACCACCATTGAGCTGCACATGTTCAGTACCAGTCATACCACAATGGTCGTGAATTGCTCTTGTCTACCTGGGCCCAAATTGAGCATTCATTGCCGTTTTCGATGTCTCCCACTTCCAACACACTACCTGATTCAAAGTATCAGGCTTCCGATAAGCTTGCTGATGAGCTGATCATTTGAATCAGGAGAAGGGAGATATCGAAAACCGGCTGGATTGGAGCTCTCGAGGACCCGACTTGGGCACCCCTTACCTGAAGGGAATGACAAAATGGATTCAGTACCTCATATAATCCACACCGCTTTGGTTCTGCCCGCTTGGCTCGATGCATCTTGACACAAACCCACAAGTTGGGTGGAGAGTTGCGACCGCTCACTGCGGCGTTGCCTGCTTCAACTGGTAGTTGAGTGTCTTTCTCAAGGACACCTGGACATGGTCACAAGGCCCCCGGAATCGAACCCCCAACCCCTGGGTTTTTGCCATGCTCCCCCCCGTCCACATGTGTACACATAAAATAAAAGCACTTTTATTCTGTGCTTTATTTAGACTTCCTGGTCACTGGGAAGGCCATTCAGAGGGTATGGTTGGGCCAGATTGGACCCCGAGCTGTACTTTTCCCAGGTCCCAGGTCCACAAATTAAACATAGATAAATAAATCAACAGGTTTTAAAATGTGATTATTTCGGAAATGAACGCATTCGATGCCACATAATGAAGAGGATGTTGGCAAAATCCCATATTTCACAGTTGTTTTGTCGTTCCATTAAAATATTTATGTTCACTGGAAACAAATCTGTATTTGTATCCATATGGCCGCAGATGGTATGCCAGGTATTCCAGGGCATAGAGTTGAACAGCGTAAATGTAGTGAAAGGACACAGCAAAGTCTGAACAGCATCCTGGACCCTGGGGAAAGAGAACAAGAAAGGCATGACTGTTCCTTCTCACGATCAGAAAGAAATGCTCAATGAGGGGTGTCAAACTCAGTCGCACAGAAGCCCAAAAATGAAAGCACACTTCAGTTTTTGGGGCAAACAGGCTAAACATTTTTGAACGAAAACAAAATATTCTCCAGTCTCCAGGCATTAAAACTCAAACCAAGAAGAACCAAATTGTACATTCGTGCGATGGTTGCGTTGAGTGTAAATGGATGAATCATGCCGAGGGTGAAACGCTCAGCTGTTATGTTCTGAGCAACAGTGCTAACTCAATGTCAATGTCGCACACGGAGCCTTCAAAGCAGCCGACTTCCCGGCCTGTGCTCTCAAGCCGGTGACGCGGTTGATGGCGCATTTTCAAAGCCTGAGTTGGTGGGGCTGAAAGGGCGCAGTTGCCGCCACTGTTACAGAAATAATGATCTCAATCAAAATAACATCAGAAACACTCGTACTGCTATCTATATAAATTTGTGCCGGGAATATTCTTCAATGGCCGAGGATGGGGTTGGTTTTTGCAAACCTGACAAACATCTTTGGTGCCAGAACTCATCCGATTTTCCCACACAAAAAACATGCACACGCGCACACGCACACACACACACTTTCGAGCAGGGATGCCGTGATAGGCGCAGATGCACTCAAAGTTACCCACATTAAGCCTTACATGACGAGAATGCCATCTATCGAGTTCACGGAGTCACACACAGCATTGTTTTCATGCGTGGAGTTTGCATGGTTTTCAAAGTGCTTCTGTGGATTTTGTTTGTGGACTACTTCTTCCAACATTCTGGTAACATTTTATTTTTGATCAATGGAACAATGTGAATGGACATACAGACTATGAGAAACCTTTAATGAGTACACCTGCTCACGAACCACATAATCTGCCTCCTCTAAACACTTTAGCCAACATACGATATCATGCTTAGGACAGACAGCCTCACGGTTGCACAACTGGCATCACAATGAATGTCTC
>NW_017805497.1:3794643-3846642 GCF_001891065.2 Hippocampus comes | reverse complement strand
GCATTTTCAATTTCCTGGTCCAACTGGTCCAGCTTCATCATTAGCAGCACCATTGAGTCCAGACGAGCATGGTCTCGCTGAAAGAACATTATTTCAAAAGAGCCATAAGTAACATTTAAAAAGACATTCATTGATTTAGACATCCACAATACATTTACAAAAATATATTGTGTGTGTGTGTGTGTGTGTGTGTACCATAAAAGTAATACATTTACAAAAATATATTGTGTGTGTGTGTGTGAGTGTGTGTGTGTGTATACCATAAAAGTATTAAAAAACAAACACAACACAAAACAGAACAAAAAAAAATCACTCTGGCAATTAATCTTACTAATTTACTCAAATAAAAAACAAACACAACACAAAACAGAACAAAAAAAAAAAATCACTCTGGCAATAAATCTTACTAATTAACTCAAATTAAATTGGTATTTTGAACATCTTTGAATAAATACGGAAAATATCTCAACTTTTATTAATAATTGTTTGTTTGATTGCAAATACCGTTTCATTGCATGGTGGGCCAAAGGACGACAACAGCAGCCGCGTTGCACCCAATCCATTTGTACTGTTCAGTGGGCCAATTCACCAATGATTAAAAGCCACACAGTGACCCCAGGTGGTGTTCCTCTAGTAAGGCAAGACCTACTTTACAACTTTATCCCTCTCTGATGTTTAATATGATAAACGCCCTGGTTAGACACAAATCCGACCTGCTTTCATTTCCTTCTGATTGTCCCGAACAATGAGTGGGACTAACAGTATGAGCCTCCTTCCGCACAAACACCCCAACAAACAAATGACATCACAAGGTTGGCTCAATGGCATCAAACAAACCTCGTTACAATCACCATAAACAGTACTCGTAAAAACATGTTCAAAGGGTGAGCTCATAGGAAAATAAGACATTTGGTTTGTATGCTGTGGCAAAGGTACGGACGCATGGTGACATGTGAATGTGAGCCCAGTCACCATCTGTTCTATGAAATGATTACCGGGAAATCACATTCAATTATCTGGGAGAAGTACAAATCATGAACCTTCGAATGTGGTTCGAGTTTACTTAATGATGGGTGTGGATGGTCGACAACGTGCACATGGGCATAGTTGTGATTAATGGTATTTTCTGTGTCTGACATACTGTAGAATACATCTAATGCGCCACAATAGCCATCCGATTCTAGACAATGCCATGATCTTGTGACATCCAGTATAGCATTGGTTCCTAATGGTTGTTATCACATGGGACTGCGCATTTTCCCTACTCTAGCTCAGTTATGACCCACTTGAAGAGATGTGAAGAGCAATCAAGAAAATGTACCGTTTCGAAATTACTCTAAAAAATGTACGTTTATCATATTTTAGCTACACAGACCAAAGTAGTTTATTATTTATGTATTTATTTAAAAGGAGACAATGCACATTAACCAACATTGTAAACCCAAGTGAGCTAAATTAAGCTAATTTTCATCGGCAATCCCTTGGGCAGATGTCAAAGCCAACCTCAAATTAAATGCAAATATCAATTCACACAAAAATACAGCAGAATTTACAAAAAAACTATTTTCACATGAGGGCTTCTCGAGGGCAGAATCAGATGTTATGAAAGGGGGTGGGGCATCTAAAACATATGCAGCAGGGGCCCTCGAGGACCGGAGTTGGGGACTTCTGGTTTACCTGTTCAAAGTGCCATTCATCCACCTTTATTGAAAAAAAACAAATGATGAACAATGACAACTCCGAATACAAAATGTCTTCTTTTACATCTGTAACAATGAAATGGCGTTTGTCTGTACCATTGTAAGAGACCCAGCAAATTTTTGCAATCTGTACATGACCCACCCAAAATGGAAATGAGTATCCCTGATCTACAGGCAATTTTGGACCAAATGGCGTGGGACCAATTACTTATGGATTTTCGCTAATCGTAACAGGGCTCAGTCCCTATCGCTGGTGAATAGAATACTGGGGAAACAATGAAGAGAGCAACCATTAAATTTCAAATACCCCAAAGGTCCAAGAATTTGGAAACACAAATTTGGTGAGAAAATGTATCTAAAAGCCACTCAAGATCTTGGCGGTTGAATCATCATTGTGCGTTACCGAGCGCGAAACGCCTACATATCAGTTCATCCAGACTCAAAGCATTGAACTCATGTCCACTCTTTCTTTTTTTTTTTTTTGCCACATATAATACAAATCATCTTGTGGCGTAACGAAAACTATTTTAATGTGTTTTACTATTAAGGTTAACATCCTTTTAATGCCTTTGCATTCGGGAATGCTAAAATGTTACCTCAACAAAATTTCCCACGTGAGCAATTGTTCCCTCACAACAACATACAACCAAAATCTGAGGTTGAAGCTATATTTTGACCGTATTGTCTTAATACTTCTTTGCTAGTTAGTGGACGAGTGTGACCTACGGAAAATTGCTCCCATTGTTTTGACTCAGAACACTTAACGGGTCATATGTGTCTTGGCAAAATCTCTCATATTTGTGCATTCACTGACATTCCAGGCTGGTAGCGGCACACATTGACATGTTCTGCCTCTTTAGCAGAGTATGACAATGAAACACTGTCATGGTAAAACAATGACATCTTCACGAGCCCTCGCTGAATGAACAAACACATCTGGCTGGAGACGGCAACAACAGCAACCGCAAAACAGCAGAGTGAAAAAAACAAGTGTAGGGCAAGGTCTGTGTCATTTTATGGGAAGTTTTAGTGGTTTGGGTGCTCCTTTTCTCTCATCCTCTTGCATTCCTCTCTTCTTCCTGTTTTTTTTTTTTTTTTTGATGCGAGACAGTTCCCACACTAAACTGCGGGTCACTTCCCTCCCCTTTCTTTGTTTTTTTTTTTTTTCCTTGTACCTGTTTTTTTAAGTGCATTGCTACGGGGGAAAGCTTTGCAAAGTCAAAAGCTAAATAACTATGCAACAAACTATAGTGTGCATGTGCTTAGTATGACAGCTACAGCTGTGCAATCAGACATAAATGAGAGCTTTCTTGTCAAATGAGAACAAAAATTGAAACAGACAGAAATAGAGAGAGAGAAAAACGTCTTTCTTCGCCAAGTCGTCTGCTGCCAGATAGACGACTGTTGAGCCAGATTGGCCCTGAGGTCAGGATAAAGCCTTGTTGCTAAAACAAATAAACACAGTCAAAAAGCCCAATATCAAGGTAATCTAAAGTCATTATGCACACCAGATGGGTTTCATTTGACTAATTTGATCCACAACTCCATGAGCCTTGTGGCACGTCATCATGTATTGAACAACTTGTGCTGAATTCTTCATCATCCCCTATCATAAGATCCATCCGTTTTATCAATGTTGTATTTAAAAGTGTGTGTTTTAGACTAAATACCTCTTCTTTTTGACAACAATAATATATGTGTTTATATAAGACTAATTTTAACCAGGTTAAAGCCTGGTTAACATTACCATATCGTTGCTGTCCTGTGGAAAACATGTCTGTCCATTTAGTCATTTTTACGTTAATGGGGTGTCTGCGTTTTGGACATCCCATTTACCGGTATATAAAAATTAAACAAATAACAAAAATGGACACACAGTCAATCCTCCTTGACTGTGTTGACCCCGTTTACATCGTTTCCACCCCTATAACGTTCACCTTTCAAAGTCCAGATTTCACGTGGTTAATTTTTCATTTGCAGATTTTGCTTACAACATCCACCTTTAGAACATAAACCTCATTACAACGGACAGATTTTTCCCACAAAATAGTGAAAATGCCTTCATTACAATGAACTGTGGGAAGCTAACTGTCACCGCAACCTTGCATATGAACAAAATCTACAGCGCGGGATTACCCTCCGTTGCTTAGCAACGTCACTGATCGACTCGTACATTGCTGTACTTCCGGAGGCACGGCGCGATTTTGAGGACATTGGTCTGAAAACATGTCTGGTAAACTGAAGCAAATCTCACTGTCTGTGAAGGCTGAAATTGTCTTGAACTTTCGAAAGGGAGTCTCACATTCGGCAAAAGTCAACGATTTCGACAACCATCCGTAATGGCAACAAAATCATGGCAGAGTTTGAGGCCAACAGACTGAAAGATGATCATAAACAGCTTCGGGGCGCGGCACATCCTGAACTGGAGAAAGCACTTTTCATTTGCCGACTGAATGTTTTCTTCCGACTGTATACACGTATTTGTAGTTGACATGTTTATACTACATTACATGTTCATGTTTTTACATCTATAAATGTTCATACTGTGTTATACATCGTAGTTGGCGGCCATTTTATTCGAAATTGTAACAACAAACTACTGTACCATTATAATGTACAGATTCGTTATGTCCCTTGAGGTACTTTGTAACAAGGTTCGACTGTCAATGTTTTTCACAGGACAGCAATGATATGGTAAAACGATTCCCTCTGCCTATGATTTGCCTTACATTTTTGTGGTTACACACCTCTTTAGGAGTTCCACAAGTCAGGATCTTTGGCATTCAATGCGTATATTTAAAAGGTGCAAGATGCCGATGGTATTGATGCTGCCCTAGTTTAGCATGACTGTGACCTTGGCTTCCTGGCGGCTGACCGACGTCATCCGTGCTGGAAAATAAGAGGAAAGCCAGAGATTCTGCATAGTAGCGGTGGGACGATTAATTTACCTCCTGATTCGATTCAAATCACAATACTTGTGTAATGATTACATTTACATCACCATAATTGATTATACTGCGGTTTGCGATTCAATAACACGGTTATTGGTATTTTTCTCAAACAATAGATTGTTTTCTAATATGAGAACATTTTAAAACAATTCTCAACAATATAAACCATAAACAATACATAAGTTGAATCATGTACAGTACGTCAATCAATGCAGCCAGATGAAAGTCAGTCACTCTTGTTGACATTTATTTCCAGCCAAATGCCAGTGGTATAACATTCCAACAAGTTCCTGGTCAGTGCCATCAGCGGTCAAAAAGATGCCAGAACATTTTCACCATCCGCTATCCATCCATCCATCCATCCATCAATTTTCCGATCCATTTTATCCTCACAAGTGCATATTTGCACTGAGGATTGCGAGGAAGAAATTTCATCTAAGCTGCATGTCATACCTAAGCATATTTGACAATAAAGATGACCTTGACCTTGACAATGGCTGGGGGCGTGGGGTGCTGGAGCCTATCCCAGCCGTCTTCAGGCAGTAGGCGGGGTACACTCTGAACTGGTTGCCAGCCATTCGGAAGGCACACATAGACGAACAACCATCCGCGCTCACACTCACACGAGGGGCAATTTTGAGTGTTCACTCAGCCTGCCATGCATGTTTTTGGAATGTGGGAGGAAACCGGAGTACCCGGAGAAAACCCATACAGGCACGGGGAGAAAATGTAAACTCCACAGAGGAAGGCCGGAGCTGGTTCCGCTATACGGTTTTTTTTAAAAAAAATTTTTGCTCTGGCTGTGTGGCTCAGTCACTGGCTCATTCAGATGACGTAGTGTGACGCTGCCGAATGCTCAAGCCCGCTGACTCATCTAAAAAAAGTTGGCTCTGCGCTGCCATCTGATGGAGGAAAGTGGTAGCGTCACCTTTGCTTTTTGAAAAAATCATGATAATCAATTCTGAACTTTGACATCGATTTCTTGAATCTTGGCACATACAATCCCGATAGTTGAGTGAATCGATTTTTTTTTTTGCATACCCCTACTGGGTATGGTAGATTTTTGGTTCTTTAAAATGTCTGAAACAGTAGGGCATACATTCTTTTAAGAATAAATACAAACAGAATGTCAAGGAGGCTCCTCTCACTGTTCACATGGGTCAGTCACTGAGCATCATAGCCTATTCCAGGTTTGTGACTCAAGACAAACAAAACTGCGGTTGCCAGTATGACTTTAAAGCATTTCCAATTTGGACTATAATCAGTACTTTCGCAAAAACATATAATAAAAGCACAGTGACACAATGTAACAAATTATATGAAAAATGGCCCATAAAAGCCACGTGAAGTTCGCAGGACACAAATCTCATATTGACAAACTCCTTCAGTTAGTCTCTCCATGATTTTGTCGATTCTTACACTGGAGTTCTTACATTTTGAGTCTGTATTTGTAAAATGTACATCTTTTGGCATGTAAGTGACAAGGCGGTAATGTCATAGTGTTTGAGATAAATGAGCCGAATGCCGCAATTGCATTGTAATCAGGATGTATTGTATTGTATATTGTATTGTTTTTACAATTTTGAAAAGTATTTATATCCCTGAGAATTTTGTGGGAATTCTGCGTTTTGCATCATTCCACAGCATAACACTATAATTTACATATTTTAATCCACAATACATTCAGAACATTGGGTTTGCATGTATTGAAAAGGAGTACTATTTGAATGATTTTACAACCTGCAAAACCATCAAAACGCTAGACTCGATAATATTCACACAAAGTAGTTAACTTTCATCAAGATGAAGAATTTTTTTTTGAATCTTACTTATTGTGTAAACAAATTACAATCCGGTTTGAGCAGACAAAAACCACTTTAACATAAGAGTGTTTGTAAACTTCCACATTCTGTCTTAAATCTGCCTTCACATTTCAACTTCACAGCTACACAAAGTAGGTTAAGTTCAAAAAGTTGACATTCATGTATTTGCTTTTTAAATGTTTAATTTAGGAATAATCAATCCGTTTTCAATTGACGACTCTCACCAAAACTCAGTGGGGCATCCTTACCTACTCTAGACAGGAAATTAAAGGCAACAAAGGGACAAACCCATCCAGATTAAAAGATAACTTCTTGGGCGTAGGTAATAACTGTGCTTAACCTATTAAGGACAAAATCTCAAATTTGCAATAATAATCATGAAGGGATTTTCTTTAATGCCAAATCCATAGAAAATTACAAATTGGGATTTTCAAGAGTCCATCTTTACCAGCCAGTGAAGCCAGTGACATCATCATACAAATGTAACATGTACACATTATGGTCAACGCAAAAAGCAGAAATGTGCATCATGAACTTTAATTATTAATTTTTTTGGGGTGCTGCCACTCCAATAAAGCCAACTTTTCACATTTTTTTTTTTTGGTGACAATTGGAAAATTACAAAAAAAAAAACCATGGACTATCTGTTGGCTTGTTCTTTGTAACAGTGAGCCTACATCCATCTTTGGCATTTTTCTGTGCCTGCTCGGCAGACGATAATGCAAATATCCCAGTTTACAATTGTGTGAAAAGCTTAAAACTTTAACCTGGGCAAGAAGTTGAGCGTTCAGATCTCTGTGATCACAGTCTCCACATACTGCACTTATGGGACTTCGTTTTGAAATGAGTTGTTGAGAAAGACAAACATTTGGCTATCAATACCACTAAACACACACACACACACACACACACACACACACACAGATATGTAAGCATGTGAGAGTGAAGTCATTGTTTTCCGAGACGTTTGCCAAGTGTGGGAAAGAAATTATTCATAGGCTGTGTACTGTATGCCAGTTTATAATATTAATTATAATAAAAATAAAAATTTTAAAAAACATTGATGTGTGCGTAATAATCACTGCACAACTAACAATTAGTTGTCGTCTCAGTGTTGCGTCTACAGCTACAATATCCTCTAAAATATTTTCTTCCTTACCTTCTTAAGGCGCACTTTTACCCCCTCCTCCTCCTTCTGAACTCCAGACTCACGCATTCCATTAAAAAGTGGATCGCCACAGGGAATACCCTCCTGTGTGGCGTAGTCCGTCTGCTCTGTCCTCGAGTCGGCCACTTGCGAGTAGCGTTCACTCGGACCATCTGCCACCTCAGAGCCAGGTGACTCATTCGGGCGACCAGAGGCTTCGTTGCCATGGAATCCCTCCGGCGAGAGCACATTGTTGACCTCTGCTGAGAGTGGAAGCAGGTTTTGGGGGTGTTTTTCACTCGCTGTATATTCATCATCCTTCTGGCAATGAATAGTTTTGGTGAGATTCTTTAGAGCAGGTGCACAGCTCCCACCTGCAGCAAGCTGGTTCACCTCTGGGATAGTTTCCAATGATGAAGAACTTTCATCAGAGTCTTTGTCTGGCTGGCTTGCAGTCGTCACAGTCAAGATGGGCTCTGCTTCTTGAATAATGATTTTCTGCGTGAGGTCTTCCACCGACTCCCGCGATCCTTCTTGCTCACATGACACTTTGCTGCTGGCCAAGCAACACTGAACTTTGACACAAATATCAGGTGAGGTGATTCGTCCCAACCTGACATCCTCAGATTTTTCGCTGCTTTCGCCGTATCTACTTTCCTCCCCGTGAGACATTTTGATCGCTCTTCTTTCAGAATCACACTGCTCCGACAGTGTCTGGAAGGACATTTCACCACCAGGGGCCCGATCCCCTGCTCCAGCAGGATCTTGCTTTCCTTCTTGAATGTCTCTGGAAAGGTGCTCATGTCCTGATTTTTCATTTGGAGCGTCTGGGTTATTTAATCCATCCAGTTTGTCAAATGAATCTGTGGTCCAGGTTTCAATTGCTCCTTTGTCACATTTTCCTTCTGCCGCTGAGATCACAACTGGCTCCACAACTTTGTTAGCCAATGACATCACAAGAAGACTATCCATTTTATGGAGTGAACTGAGCACACCAACATCCAAGGTTATCTTTGTGCCAGCATGGCCAGGAATGGAAATCACTTCCTCAACATCTGGGAGGTCATTCCGAGGTTCGCGTTGAGCGGCACAGCGCGACTTCAGTGTGACCTCTGGGATTTCAGGAGGTCTGCTGTAACTATCTGTATGTCCCTCCTTTGTTTGCGAATGATTTGGAAGTTTGCCAGGCTGTCCAGCGACAGATTGCGACAGTGGAGGCCCATTGTCCGAAGAAATAGAGATGCATTGTTGCTGATCACGTGAGATTAGTGAATTTTTAAAGACATCATCAACATTCTCTGTGCCAACTTCGTCTTCAGCTTCAACAGTTTCCTGAGTGCCGTTGTCCGACGCGCAGAAAATCACGGCACCGCGATTGTCACTCTGTGAATCGCGGTCAAAATAGACTGAAGTCTTGAAGTGATCTGTAATCCTCCGCTGCACATCCAGACATTTGTGAAGGCTGCAAATTAACTTCTTCTCATGTGGAGCTTTAACATTGTCTGTCAGCTTCACATGCGCCGAATGGATCTCATCAGGTACTCCAGAGGTGGTCACATCCGGCCTTTGAGCTGGCTCATCTGTGAGCAGTTGGTGGCAGCCCTCTGGCATAGAGGCGCATCGTGTCCATCGACCCTGCTTGGAGGCCCCTGAACCCGTCCAAAGCCCCTCGCTGTCAACACTGTGGCAACAGATCAGGTCCAGATCGTCAAAGCTATATTGTAATCCTGAAGGATGAGTCACATGATCCTCCCAACTTCTCTTGCGTATAGCAACTGGCATTATTGGTGGGCAGCGCTATTCCATCGAGATGCTTTTGACTGAGGGTGAAAAAGAAAATATGGACGTGAAAAGACTAATACGGAAATGATTCCAACGTTATGCATAGAGAGCAATGTGACTAAAATTTACAATCTGAACAGCAATTAAATTATTCCCCCCCTCCCTTTCTTGAATTCTTGAAGATGGCCTCATAGTTTGTTTTTGTATTCACGATTTCCCCAACCAATTGAAGCTGAGACCACTGTTTATACAGTACAAAGTGGTATTTTCAAGATACCATTTCGGTTAGCGCATCGTGTCCATCGACCCTGCTTGGAGGCCCCTGAACCCGTCCAAAGCCCCTCGCTGTCAACACTGTGGCAACAGATCAGGTCCAGATCGTCAAAGCTATATTGTAATCCTGAAGGATGAGTCACATGATCCTCCCAACTTCTCTTGCGTATAGCAACTGGCATTATTGGTGGGCAGCGCTATTCCATCGAGATGCTTTTGACTGAGGGTGAAAAAGAAAATATGGACGTGAAAAGACTAATACGGAAATGATTCCAACGTTATGCATAGAGAGCAATGTGACTAAAATTTACAATCTGAACAGCAATTAAATTATTCCCCCCCTCCCTTTCTTGAATTCTTGAAGATGGCCTCATAGTTTGTTTTTGTATTCACGATTTCCCCAACCAATTGAAGCTGAGACCACTGTTTATACAGTACAAAGTGGTATTTTCAAGATACCATTTCGGTTATTACTACATTGGATGACTGTAACAATGGACAAGGAATAAACCACAAAGCAAGTGATCAGAAAAAAAATACTGTATAGATCAAACACAATATATTTGCAGGGAATTCTTTGTACTTTTACTTCTATGAACAAAACGAAACACATACAGTGTTGTTTCGCAATTATGGTTTAAAAGGCAAAACGGCATGACCACTGTAGTTTTTATACATTTTTTTTCATTGTCAGTTTAAGAATTGTTTGTTCAAAATCAGAAGACTGGTGACTGTCAGTATACCCTTCTTTACCCTCACCCAGCACAATGACATTTGAGGAAAAAATACAAATTAATGGGAGCAAAATCATGTATTTTGACTAATCCCATGATATTAAAGGATTGCTTTAAATCATGCCATTTCAAAACAATGTCATGGTCCGACGATTCTATTTTGTTTCATTTCAGTTCAAATTTTTCTGTCATAATTACCTTTTGTTTGCTAGAAGTCACGCAAGTCACGCGACCGTCATCTGCGCCCTGTGCCTGAACCTGCACAGTTTATGAATCTTGAAAGGGTTTAAAAAAATATATATACTCCTTCAATATGTCAATCAGCCAAGCAACCAAGAGCCACCTGGAGGAACCAAATATGCTTCTCCTTTTTCTTCTTCTTGTGGTACAGTATAAGTGATGACACCGTTCTATGATACAATTATGAAGCCATAAAAGTCAACAGTAAAACATCTGGTGATAACCGACAAATTGGCTTCCGATCTGCTCCGAGTACTATCCGCCAGAAAAGTGTGGAAGTCGCCCTTTCATTCATCCACTGGGAGAAATCAGTACAATCTTAAAGAAATGTGATTCCATGTCCGTCTGAGAAGTTGTTGGCTGTCTTCACTTGAGGTTTCTGACTGGAGTCGGTAGCGGGAGGTGAGCTGAAGAACACCCCAAAGACAGACAGAAAGCCCGGGAGCAGTGCAAAGTCCAAAGACATCTTCCATCTTGATCACATTAGTGTTTTTGCTGACGCTGAATGCTGAGAGCTGGGTGGTGTAAGAGGGGCTGGGTTTGCCTTCCCTACTCCTCCCCAAATCTTCTCCATTCGATCCCTCTCACATCAGGTCTCCTCCCCGCTGATTGTGACAGGGAGTCTGAGTCACGTCCCCAACCCCCAGTGTATAACTTGCACAACACACCGAATACATTTATAAACTCCACCTCCTCTCCCATTGTTTTGCCACTTTTTCAACGCTAGCTCAGCTCCTCGCAATTGTGGAAACTTCTTCACAAGTCTGACAAAACTGTGATTTCCTCGGTTTAGTGAACCCGTTTGTCTTCTTATAACGGCTTCCTAAGCATAGCGAAAAGGCTCCCGCCAATGGGATTAATAATACACAGACTGCCCTGTAAAAACCTGAGCACTGGCCCAAAAAAGATTGCTCTGTTTTAGCATCTCCATCTATGGCACGCTTTTACCCAAAATGTGCAGTGCCGCAACTGTATAAGAAACCTTGATAAGATACACTGAGGCAATTCAAAAACTGCAATGCATCACAACCCCACATAAAAGAATCTGCGGAAACAGATGAAAACGATATATTTTGCATATTTGTCACTGGTTTTCAGGTGATGTGCATTCAAAATTGCAAAAAATACAGACTTTGATAAAACGATAAAACAAAATCACTTCAAATATTTTGTCTCGTGTTCAATTATTGAGCAATCCAGCACTTTGTGACAGAGATGCGTCAACATGGCTTATAATATTTTTACTTTCTACATCGCCGGCTAATCATTGTGTGAAGCTTTTTCTGTCTCTGTGCAGCGAGGCGCAACAGCAGCACAACATTCCCAGCCTGAATCAGCTGTGGCTGAAATCCCTTCTTCATAATCTTGTGTCACTCTACAAGGAATTGTGACCACGTTTATCTCGATCATGCAACTCATAGGAAACAACGGGAGCAATCTGGAAAACTGGAATGAAACACCCTCTGACTATGCCTGCAATCGTGGCATTTTAACCTGCGGGTCATCCAGATGTGCGGCGGATGAGCACTTTTCGGGGGTGTCTTGCTGGGAAACAGTCACTCTCGACACAGATGGTCGTACTTAAAGGAAGAGGTCCAAGTTCAACAAGAATTCTCTGTAGTATGTCACATGATGTACTTTGCGGTTATGCCAAGTTCAGTGCAACGAAATACAGATCTGGTTGGCCGCAGTGGCTTCAGCGTGGATATAGCTGCCGATTGAAGTGTGCAGGCTGACACGGACCATGACTCAGCCTATCCACTCATTACCGCCCGTAGACATCTATCTCTAGCTCTATAATTTAAAAGCTAAAGCCTCCCACTGCCATTCAGACCCCCTTGCGCGGCCACATGCTAAACCGTGCACGTCATACTCGGATCTATCAATGACATTTTGCAAACAAGTGCACAACCGACAACTTGCGAGAAACCACGTGAGCAATGGATGGGTGTGTTTGCGAGTGAAATGCAGCAGTGGAGAGGCAACAAAGGCAATCTCTGACCATTGCGAGTGAAATGCAGCAGTGGAGAGGCAACAAAGTGAGCAGCAAAGGCCAATCTCTGACCGACGAGGTCGAATCAGGTTGGTCGTGTGCAGCGAAAATGCAGGAGAAGTCTGCTGGGATGCAGCCCTTGTGACCACGGACAGGATAAACAGTAAAGAAATTTGATATTTGGAAGTGTGGAGACCTGACTTGACTGACTTTGCAAATACCATTCATTTTTGGCAACACTCTCTTTTGGCTCCTGTAGCTTCACATTATTCAACCTAACATTAAAATGTCATGCCAGCTTCCAGAGGCCCGCTACGGTGCTGTTCATGGTGAATCTGGAGCAAAAGGCCACACGAGGACACCCATTACAAATGGACAACAGCTCAGACATCAACTCACCATAACAGTCTCTAATGTTACTTTTTCAAATTAATTTCTGCATTTTCACTTTCGAGACTCTAATTTGCAGTGCTGTTGAAATACCCAAGTATTATACTGACAAGCATAACAAAGATAATGGTGATGCAATTTCTACGGACCGGCCTGTTTAAGCAGCACAGGGGAAAGCACCAGTGGTCACAAGCTTGGTTAAAAATGACCCGTTTCTGATTCACTCCATAATTCCTCACTGTTCAAGCCCTTTGGCTTCTTAAGTGGAGCAGTGACGCCCCAAAGGAAACAGCTTCACATTCCTAACCACTTTAGTTTATTATTGGAAAAATACGTCACTCTAAATCACTGGCATTGAAAATCGTTTCAGAGAAAGTCTGCCCATTAAGGGCAAAGTAGGTGACAGCAGAGTCCTCCCCCAACCAGTCTGCTGGAGTCACAAGCGTTCCACAAGAAGCAGTCATTTTAAATTTCTGCTTGCTGGGCATTGAATAAAAATGTTCTGAATCGCTTCTGATAATAAACATTTTTAATGACATTGTAATAATCCTGGGTTGAACCAAGCGCTGGACAAAGTGATGACTTGTTTCTTAACTTTCCAAAACAGAGAAAAATGACTGGGTTGAACCAAGCGCTGGACAAAGTGATGACTTCTTAACTTTCCAATAATTTAAAACAGAGAAAAATGGCAAGCCATCACAAGCTGGCTGTGGCTGAGTGTAGGAGATTGTCCAGTATGCAACAAATGAGCCAAAAAAAAATCATTGCAGGCGGAACCCTAGGGGGCCTCAGCCTGGAAACACGGCTTGTGGTGCAATTTACCGTGGGAACAGGAAGTACAAGTTATTGAGGGTACTCACCATAACAAACTGCGGGCTAAAATAATCTATCTAATCTTTGTGTGTGTGTGTGTGTGTGGTGGGTGGGTTCCTTTGGTTAGATGCATGTGTATCATCTCGGACAAATTCTTTTATGACGAAAGGACAGTGGGGAAAAAAGACATGCTGAGAAACTACAGTGTTCCCTGTGTAGCATCTGGTCTGTTCTCTCGTACGCTCTGTACTTCAGCTAATGTGTCATGCACATTTAGTCTTGGATACAGTCTACGTGATTATCTTCCTGACACGTGAATTGCAGAATAAAAGCAAATCGACTAGGAATGTGCACGGATGATGGTTGCTTTCACAAAAAGGTCAAAACTGAATCACGCAGTGAAACTGAAAACACAAGTCATGTTCCAACACAACAAAATCATTCATCCAAAAGGCTTGAAAACAATTACATCTTGGTGGTAATCACAAAGCTGCTATTCTGTGAGCAGTTTCCTTGGACTCAGTGACAAATGTATCCTCTTGTCCTCTCGTGTGAGGGCCAATCTATCCTTGTGTTTAGCGGGCCAGAATAGTGATGTGGTACTTTGACAATTTTCCCCCCCTCGCACCCACCCAGGATTCGGCAGAACATGTGCAGCTTTGGCTTGCAGTCTTCTCTGAGAGATGTAGGAAAATGTGTTGTCCTTCAACACTGTTGCCAAAGCATTTGTGGGCTGTCACTTTTGAGTCCCAAAAAGCCAGGAGATGAGTGGCGTCATTATGTGATTGTTTGCCTGCATTTTGTTGCCAACTGCATCCTCCCAACACCTGCTCTCCTTCTTTCACGTAATGCTGACCAGATGACTAAGTTTCGCAAGATTTAATTGAACCTGCAATGGCTTCCGTGCTCAAACAATACATAAGCAACATTCTGGGACGATCGTCAATATACTGTAACCGAAGCATGGGGAGCATCGGTTAGAGTCGTCTACTGCCATTTTTTTTACGTGTAAGTATTTGACCACCAGTGTATCCTGTATCTTATGTGGACTATAAAAATATGTTCTCAAGCTGTCAAATGAGTGTCAAGGGAACAAATAGTGTCTCTTTGAGGGGACACCTGCAGTGAAAAGACATTGTACCCCTAAAATTAGAATTTTGTACAAAACAGTCTGAAAGTTAACTCGAGACAACCGCCTCCTGAGAAAATAACATGTCCTCAAGTTCTGGGAAATGGTGAACTCATTCCAGCCACATTCATGTGATGAGACATTTGCTTGCATTGGTGATATTCTTACAGTACAGTACTCAACCCCACTAGAAATGCCATGTTATGAAAAGGGAGCTGTATTCCGCTAATTTTGATGAAGAGGTCTGGAGAATTGAACACAGAAACCAAAACCAAGGGAAAACAAAGACAGCCTTTTGCCTTGACTGAGAGCATAGACTGCATCTGGGAAGCCTGCTGGCTAACACAAAGAATTAGGACGTGTTTGTTTGTTTTTTTATCAGCACATTTTTATTTAACCACTGTTGGACTGTCCTCTATTGTCCAAGAATGACAACAGTCGAAATAAGAGAATACGTCAATTGCAATGGCAATGCAGGGGAGCAGTAGATGCCAAACTCAAATCGCTGTAAATGGATTGGGATCCTTTATAAATCAAGACTATTCATTCATTCATCCAACGAAAAACTAAGTGGGCCCATTGTGTGTATTGGGAAGAGTTGACAACACCCAAAACACACAATATAAGATCCACGAACCCAGTGGCATGTATGGCATGAAGACCGTAGGTGGGTTCATAACATTCAGTATTTAGGCTGCCGAACTTTTACATGCTGCTTTGTTGGTGGTATCCAGTTTTGTTTATATATTAAAATCATTTTAAACACTGATAAAACCAAGATTGTGGTTACAAATATCTTAACAGCGAAGGAAAACCGATAGAATAGGTTTGAAAATAGAAGTACTGTACTTTTTTTTTTTTTTTTCAGAAATAGAACCTGCTTCTCTCTCAGGGTCAGAAAGAAATTAGGAACAAAGCTCTTCTTGCCCATTCTTGACTATGAGTACGTGCTTTATATTGAGCGTGTCATTCAAATATCTCCAATCCTTGGCGACTGTTTTTCATTCTGCACTTGTTTAGCTCTTTTACATCCATGAGGAGTAAACTTGGAGGAAAAAAAGCCTTCAGGTTTACTGCCCCATAGCATGGCAAAGGCTATTCTTCTGCTGAAACTGAAACTGTCTGAAGTTATTTCACCTTGAGTTTTCCATTCTAGCCTGAGAGACTAACAGCTTGAGGCCACTGATGAGCACCTGTGTTTGTTTGTTATTGTGTTACATTTACTTAAGTAACTTTCTGGATAAATTGTACACGTCAGACTGGTTTAAATCCAACATATTTTTTTAAAATTTTGCTTTGACTTGAGTATATTTTTTTAGACACTCTTCTTTAACTGTGTTACACCGGCTTCCATATATTACTTTGCATACATACGTTATTGGCATTTATTATAGTTTGTGCGGTTTATTTGTTTTAGTTCGTCAGAGACACTTGCCTCAAGTGCCGTCACTTGACTTTGTTTCACCAATCCAGGGTGTCTACAAGCGATATTTGACTCCATTTCACCAACCAAAAGGAAACAGGCATTCAATAACAGTGCACAAAGGCTACATTTTTAAAGTGACTAATGTATGTGTATGTGAAGCATGGCAGAAACAAACATCGGATGAAAGAATTCCATGTGACCTGCATTCAGAAGAGCCAGAACACCCCTGTCCTCACATTCAATCTGTTTTCATGTTACAACTTAAAAAGATCTGTGCCTGCATAAAAACCTAAATAGCCATTCTAAGAACTGCAGTCGAATTTAGGAAAACACATTTCGGTTTTCAATGTCTTAATTGATGTTGTTTTCCACAAATATTTTATTTATTATTTTACACTTACGTCTGTTTGAACTTCATGCTGATAAAAAAAAAAAAAAAAAAATCAAGTTACTCACCAATTACTCCGTACTGGAGTAGCTTTTTCCCACACAGTAATTATTTGGAAGACTAGTGTTTTATTTAATACTTCAGTCTTGTGATTCAAATGCAACATGAGTACACTTTTGGCTCTTCTCCCCACTTCTGATACCGACAAAAACTAGTTTGGGTGTGGCCCCCTATGTTCCGTTTTCTTTGAAGCAGCCTACTGGCAGCCACTGGGAGAACATTTTCACTTGTTTTAAATTGCATTTGAAACCTAGCTGTTTTACGAGAGACATTTGATGCAAAGCCAGACAATTATCATCCCATTTCATTGTTCCCTCGTCCCACCACACCAGCAAACGGCTCCGACTGCTGCGCGCCACAGTTTTGGAAAAAAAAAGAAAAAAAAAGTATTTGCTGCGTTCCGTAACACTCGGAAATTAGATAAATACAAAAGCCGAGCTTTCTGTCACACTCTAGACAAATGTTTCACGAATAAAACACAGAATGATGCGATAAAATGGTAATTTATCATTTAAAAATAAGACATCAGTGACAACATTACCCAATGTGGGCGTCTGGGTAATTTCGTGTTAGTAGTATTAATATTTCCGATAACAATGAAGGCACCATGAGTTATTTTGTTGTCTTCCGCGTTTACCTGAGGGAAGTTAGCGAAAAATGGCGTCCTTTGCTGAATACATAACGCTACATTTTTATCGGATGTAGGGCTAGGAAGAAATGAGCTGCGAAACAACTAAACTTTAGTCAAAGAAAGCCCGCTGAAAGTTGTCTTTTTTGACTCGCTACAGTTGTCTCTTTCTCGTCTACAATGGGATGTTGTAGCAGCACGGAGGTAGGTGTGCTTAAAATTGAAAGAAAATCGACAATGTGAACCATCTCAGCGCCATCCGAACAGTGGTGCACGTCTGATGTTGTGCGTGTATAACAATTCACGTCACTTTTCAGACAAAGGGGGCTTGTTTGGCCAGCACAGCCATAACTTCGGGGACTCGCAAACAACCGTTTGGGCTTGGCTCTGCCCAGCTCTCTCCAAACTAAAATAGTCGATCAGAAGTTTCTGTCTGTTCATGTCTTGGCAGAGTAAACGTGACTGGAGCCCGCTGAAGGAGCGCAGTTGCACGGACATTCCATGGCTCATCATCTTCACACTCTTCTGCATTGGAATGGTATGTGTGCCATTGAATGCTTGCTCGGTAGATGTTTTGTGAGAACTTGGAAGTGTTTCTATCCTGTGTCCTCATGAAACATGCAGGTCACCTCACTGCAATTCAGCTTAACGTTAAAGCCAAAGACAAGAGGAAACTCAAGAGATGTCTGCTTGAGACTGGATGCTTAAAAATTATGCTCACCTCGTGGCTATACTTCATACGGTCATATTGTTGTGTTCAAATTAAAGTCTTAGTCTTTTTGTAATTGCCATCTTATTTGTTTGTTTTTAACTTGTACTTGTACTTTTTGACTGTTTCGTTGAGCAGTATGCCACAGTAGTAACGGTAAAGACTGAGTGAATATGAGAGGACAACCAAGGAAGGCAATGTAATTATAAGGTCTGTGCCAAATAATTTCAGTGGTCTCAAAGCAAATGACTAAATCCTAATTGGAGCTTTCGAATCAACTTGATGCACATTTGTCATCATCCAAATTGTCGTGCAGGCACAAATAGGATTTGGGAAGAAAAAAATTATTTAACTATTTATTAACGTTCCATTGTTCTGTGCTTCATGCAGGTTTGTATATGTGGCTTCACCATCGCCACAGGAGCTGCCTCACGACTTATTTCAGGATACGACAGCTATGGCAATGTATGTGGTCACAACAACAGCAAGATCCAGGACGTTGAGCTCAGCGGCCGGAACATGCTTGAAAATAAGTGGGTGACTGACGCTACACAACAGCCATCTCACGACCATCATTTTCAAGCCCAACTTGCAGATTATCAGTATTTTAACACAACACAACAAATAATGGCATTGTCATTAATTTTTTTTTCCCACAAAACATGGAAAACGGAACCAAATTTTTTGTTTTTGCTAATTGCTTTTCAAGGGTAGAAATGAATGTTACTGCTTAACTCATTCAATCCCCATGACGTGTAAATACGTATTGAAAATCTGCTACGGCTCGCTACTCCTTTCTTTTTTTTTTTTTTTGCGCCATAGTCTGCAGAAGGGTCTGACACAGCCGCTGACTAAAGATCAGGCTCGTCGGCATTGTAAATCATTTAAAATCTGTCCAGCAAGTGGCAGCGTGTGTTCAGGGATCAGTCATGATCATGCTGCAGAATAAGTAGAAGAAGACAAGGGGGAGGGATGCATGGGCGATGTTCTGTCCAGTGGAGTAGCTTGTAGTTAGTGCATTCGAACGAGTAGTGATGGAGAAACCAAAACAATTAATCCGTGACGATGCACACGCACGAAAATGCAGGGTGGTGAGGACACAGTCTTGACATAGATGGCTAACACATAGTGAAAGTAGCAAGTTTCGCTGAAGCCAATGACATCTTTTAACGTTCTCAATGGTCATGCTTATTATGTAAAAGAAATAAGCTGGAGTCTGTTAAAACTTAAAAACAATACTGTGTGCTTACTGAAGCATGAAATCCAACTATGAACTGAGGAAATAGACATTGTCGAACCATTTCTAATTGTAAAGCAGCCCTCGGGACATCATGTACATGCACTTGTATGTTCTTGTTAACATTCTTCACATATCTGAATGAAAGGGAAAATGAGATTAAAAATACAAATCACATGTTTTTATACATTCTCAGAAATGTGTTTAGTGATGTGGTAGATGTCTTCTGCTGAATGGTAAGGTACAGCAGCATTCAGCCTACATGTCCAGTGTTACCAAAACAATGGCGCATGCTTTATTGGTGCTTGATTTTTTTCCATCAAGCCTTTTCTGGTACAATGAGACAACTGTGCAGCGGGGGGGCGGCAAATGTCACCGTTTTTTATGGTCTTCCCTCACTAGAACTCCTGACTTGCATTCTAATGCCCCACTGGACTTCGGTTTTAATATAAGGCAACTGTGTGTTTATGCAGTATTAAAAAAAAAACAAAACTAAACTCCACCTAAAAACTAGGTGAGGGAGCAGCTCATTGACATTTTCTATTTGTGTGTCTGTCAGGTATGTATTCTTTCTGGACCCGTGCAACATTGACGTCATAAACAGGAAGATGAAGAGCGTTGCTTTGTGTGTCTCCAAATGTCCTGCGACTGAACTGAAGACCTATTTCGATTTAAAGCAGTTTGCACTGACTAATGGTGAGAAATGAAACAAGTTGTGTTGGTTAAGTTTGTACTTGAAGTGCAGCTAAAAACGACAACACTTCAATGACTACAACGTCAATTCATACAAATGATTTTGTAACACCTCAATACCGCTAACCGATTATTGACCATTCAATTATAGTACACTGCGTCATTATCCCTGCTGTGATCCTCTCTCGCTTTCGCTCTCTCTCGAGCTCTCTCTTCGGAAATACTTTTCTAATTACCGTACTTTACGGACTATTAGGCACCGCTTTTTATTTGCCGCAATATCAGTGAACAGGTCTATTTTAAAACATTTTCATACATAAGAGGGACCGGGTAATAAAGCATATCATATTTGTGAAGCATTGTATGTTAAATATTATCCATTATCTGATCCGCTTATCCTCACGGAGGTCGCGGGCGTGCTGGTGCCTATCCCAGCTGTCTTGGGGCAGGAAGTGGGGGAAACACAATACTGGTTGTCAGCCAATCGCAGGGCTCACATAGCCGAATAACCATTCACGCTCACAATTACACCTAGGGACAATTTGGAGTGTTCCATCAACCTGCCACGCATGTTTTTGCCATGTGGGAGGAAACCAGATTACCCAGAGAAAACCCACGCAGGCACAGGGAGAACATGCAAACTCCACACAGTAATGCCAGAGGCAAAATCGAAACCTGTACCTCTGCACTGTGAGGCCGACGTGCTATAGTCGAACACCACGACGCCCCGATTGTTAAATGGATTATTCATTCTAATTGTACCCTACGTTTATTTGATAGATTCAGAACGGACACGAAATATGAGTAGCGCCGAATGTCTCTGTTGCTTTTGGGGTTACCTTGAGAAGAGGAATGGATCCTTTGACAGACGAAAAAAAAGTTTGAATATCACAAGTCAGTTTTGGGACGGGTTGTTTGGCTAACCTCCCCACCCCTTTTTTTTTTTTTTTTTTTGCGCCATAGTCTGCAGAAGGGTCTGACACAGCCGCTGACTAAAGATCAGGCTCGTCGGCATTGTAAATCATTTAAAATCTGTCCAGCAAGTGGCAGCGTGTGTTCAGGGATCAGTCATGATCATGCTGCAGAATAAGTAGAAGAAGACAAGGGGGAGGGATGCATGGGCGATGTTCTGTCCAGTGGAGTAGCTTGTAGTTAGTGCATTCGAACGAGTAGTGATGGAGAAACCAAAACAATTAATCCGTGACGATGCACACGCACGAAAATGCAGGGTGGTGAGGACACAGTCTTGACATAGATGGCTAACACATAGTGAAAGTAGCAAGTTTCGCTGAAGCCAATGACATCTTTTAACGTTCTCAATGGTCATGCTTATTATGTAAAAGAAATAAGCTGGAGTCTGTTAAAACTTAAAAACAATACTGTGTGCTTACTGAAGCATGAAATCCAACTATGAACTGAGGAAATAGACATTGTCGAACCATTTCTAATTGTAAAGCAGCCCTCGGGACATCATGTACATGCACTTGTATGTTCTTGTTAACATTCTTCACATATCTGAATGAAAGGGAAAATGAGATTAAAAATACAAATCACATGTTTTTATACATTCTCAGAAATGTGTTTAGTGATGTGGTAGATGTCTTCTGCTGAATGGTAAGGTACAGCAGCATTCAGCCTACATGTCCAGTGTTACCAAAACAATGGCGCATGCTTTATTGGTGCTTGATTTTTTTCCATCAAGCCTTTTCTGGTACAATGAGACAACTGTGCAGCGGGGGGGCGGCAAATGTCACCGTTTTTTATGGTCTTCCCTCACTAGAACTCCTGACTTGCATTCTAATGCCCCACTGGACTTCGGTTTTAATATAAGGCAACTGTGTGTTTATGCAGTATTAAAAAAAAAACACAACTAAACTCCACCTAAAAACTAGGTGAGGGAGCAGCTCATTGACATTTTCTATTTGTGTGTCTGTCAGGTATGTATTCTTTCTGGACCCGTGCAACATTGACGTCATAAACAGGAAGATGAAGAGCGTTGCTTTGTGTGTCTCCAAATGTCCTGCGACTGAACTGAAGACCTATTTCGATTTAAAGCAGTTTGCACTGACTAATGGTGAGAAATGAAACAAGTTGTGTTGGTTAAGTTTGTACTTGAAGTGCAGCTAAAAACGACAACACTTCAATGACTACAACGTCAATTCATACAAATGATTTTGTAACACCTCAATACCGCTAACCGATTATTGACCATTCAATTATAGTACACTGCGTCATTATCCCTGCTGTGATCCTCTCTCGCTTTCGCTCTCTCTCGAGCTCTCTCTTCGGAAATACTTTTCTAATTACCGTACTTTACGGACTATTAGGCACCGCTTTTTATTTGCCGCAATATCAGTGAACAGGTCTATTTTAAAACATTTTCATACATAAGAGGGACCGGGTAATAAAGCATATCATATTTGTGAAGCATTGTATGTTAAATATTATCCATTATCTGATCCGCTTATCCTCACGGAGGTCGCGGGCGTGCTGGTGCCTATCCCAGCTGTCTTGGGGCAGGAAGTGGGGGAAACACAATACTGGTTGTCAGCCAATCGCAGGGCTCACATAGCCGAATAACCATTCACGCTCACAATTACACCTAGGGACAATTTGGAGTGTTCCATCAACCTGCCACGCATGTTTTTGCCATGTGGGAGGAAACCAGATTACCCAGAGAAAACCCACGCAGGCACAGGGAGAACATGCAAACTCCACACAGTAATGCCAGAGGCAAAATCGAAACCTGTACCTCTGCACTGTGAGGCCGACGTGCTATAGTCGAACACCACGACGCCCCGATTGTTAAATGGATTATTCATTCTAATTGTACCCTACGTTTATTTGATAGATTCAGAACGGACACGAAATATGAGTAGCGCCGAATGTCTCTGTTGCTTTTGGGGTTACCTTGAGAAGAGGAATGGATCCTTTGACAGACGAAAAAAAAGTTTGAATATCACAAGTCAGTTTTGGGACGGGTTGTTTGGCTAATGCTAAATGCTATATCGGTGGACAGTTGAATTACTGTAAACAAGTCCTTGTACTCAACATTATCCACCGTCTCGTCCCGGCAGCCTTTGGTCGCTGGCTATGGAGTTTACTTCAGGTTCCCACATTATAACACTGGAAACTCGCTGTCAGAAATGCTCAGGTTGCATTTGTCATATCTATTCTTGACTAGCATTAGGCTCGAAGGACAGAATCTTTTACGATTCTTAGACGCAAAAGCAGGAAGCATTTCTAGTTGCAGTATGCAGTACGACGAAAACATGCACAACTGCTCGCGATTAGATGTGGATGACAATACAAACGTAACACGAAGGAATTTGAACCTGAACAATCGACATCCATCCATTAATAAGGCACACCGGATTACAAGGCGCATTGTCGATTTTTGAGAAAAGTCAAGAATTTAAAGTGTATTTTATTGTCCGAAAAATACAGTACTTTGACAATGTCTTTCTCTGAAAAGGATCTGCCCTCTGCACATATGATATCAATCCAGCAAGATACCCGGGCAACTCTGATCGATTTACTAAATGTCCCAAGCTCCCTGTTCCAGCAAGGTAATCAAGCTTTTAATGTTTTGCTTTTCATCAGCTGCTTATACCAATTTTTAATTGCACCCTTTTTTTTTTCAGTAAATCGGTGCCACTGTTCCGCCGTTGCATACCAGCGGACATCAGCTGCTATGCGGAATTGGCCCTCTCCTTTTTCACATTCATTAGTGACAACAATGTTTTCCGCCGAGTCGTCGCTGGAGTGATGGCCAGCAAGGACATCATTATGGGACTTTGTGTGCTGTCCTTAGGTGAAGCGCGCGCACACACACACACACACACACACACACACACACACACATGCACACAAAACACGCACATATACCCTGATGAGCTATGTTAAAAAAGACATGGCAAAGCACAGAGAAACCATGAGGAAAAGAGCACCCAACCCGTCCTCGTTCTTGGCCCACCACAATAGCGGGGTTCGGCATGGTGGACATCTGCCACGTTTGCAAAAATTCATGGACCTTTGTGTGGTGGAGGAATTCACCGCTCTCCTTCCTGTTTGTGTAGGCCAAAATGTTGTGTGAAATCCTCTTTTTCCCTACTTCCCTTGTTCTACCTCACTTCCCAAAGCCGTTTGATTCAAAGATAGAAGACAGTTTAAGCCAATGAAGGTGACAGACTGGTTTTATTCAGTGCACTCATCTGTGGCAGAAGTGGCTCTGCCTCCTCCTCAAGCTAAAACCATGTGATTAGCGGCTAGTCGACGTCACGCTCTAAACGCAGTGGTGGAATAGTAAAGTTGACGAGTCTGTGCAACCTCTCATTTTGCATCACGGTTCGACCGCCAAATTTGGAGTGACTTTTGAGGCATACAGTATTTCACCTGAGTATTTTAGTTGAACTTGAAATTGTTTTGTTTGATGCAGTTCTTTCCCTGATCATGATGGTCGTCATCCGTTACATCTCCAAAGTGCTGGTGTGGATTCTCACTATTCTGGTTGTCATTGGCACTCTAGGTAACTGCCGACACCTGCTACCTGTGTTTCTTGCTTATATTTAAAAACAAAACTGTAGTTGGTGCCCAACCTTTTTGCAGGAGGAACAGGCGTCCTCTGGTGGCTGTATGCGGACCATAGGAACGCCCTCAAAACCAACACCGCCTCTGTCTTTGGGAAAGAAGTAGCGGCTGATAATGTGAAGGCGCTTCTCGTGTATGCCATTTGTGCTACTGTTTTCATGGTATGTCAGCAGACGTTTTGTTTTAAGCATCTGATTATTCAAACACGAGACGGCAAAGAACACAATTGCCGTTGCTCTTTATATCTTTGGATGTTTTTCTGTTCGTGTCATTTTAATAATTTAGAGGGGATCATTTGGTTTAATTTTGCCTTTCATTTTTCGTTCTCAAACAGATAAGTTAGAGCAGCATGTGATTAAGCCACTACTGGATGATAAGTGTTGTTTTCAGTCATATTGTGGAAATGGAATGGATTTCATGGCTCAAACTACCGCCTTCGTGAAATCTTTATTAACTCTACAATGTTTTAAATAAGATTTTATAATTATTAACAGTCATAAAAGTGCCAACTCTGATGATGACACCGGACAAAAGCATTGGCACTTAAAATTTTCTCACACTCAGTCTGTTGCTCCGATGAGTACAGTACAGCTGCGAATGAGGACTATATTTTCCAACGTTAATAATTTGTACTATTAATGTACCACAATTTGTGATCCCAAAAACATTCAATGACATTTAAAATGCATCTCACATTGCTATTAAAAATAAAGGGCTTATGGATGATTTGATTCAACAACAAAAAAAAAAAAAAACACAAAACAAAACAAAATAGCCTTACTGGATATGTTCATGTACATTCACTTGTGTCAAAGACTGCAATGTCCACTAATAACCTAGGCTAAACTTACCTTCTCCCCGACATGCAAAGCTTACCTCTCAGTATTCCTATTTTAAGAGACGGCGCTTAGACTGTATCGTATGGCATCGTCGGTCGTTTCAGAAAGAGCACGAAAATGGCAACTAGGTGAGTTTTTCGTGAAATAGCTAGGAATACAGTAGATATGCAAATGGGGCAATTTGTGAATGGTGAACTGCGAATATGCAGGGGTCAAGTGTCACACCCCCTTCCCCCAAAAAGTGTTATTATTAATTTAAGGCAACCATTTGAGAAGCATATTTTTATTTATTTATTTTTTTTTCCATGTGAGAAATTACTTTTTCGGTCCAAAGTTGTAATTTGATCAAATGTAAGGCTTGTGGAACCCACTTTCTCTCCTCCAGGTGGTTCTCCTGCTGATCATGGTCTTCTTGAGGAAGCGCGTGGCACTCACGATTTCTCTGTTCCACGTGGCTGGAAAAGTGTTCATCCACATTCCCTTGCTGGTCCTGCAGCCTTTCTGGACCTTTCTCTGCCTGATGCTCTTCTGGGTCTATTGGCTGGCCGTCTTTCTCCTCCTCGGACTTTCAGGTTGAACGCGGCGAATTTTTGTCTGCTTTTGTATGCAGTGCGTTAGTTTTGTATGCTAAATAAGTTGATCGTGAGGCCCTTTCCAACTTCCAAGAAGTTAGTTTTGTGACATTTTGTCCTGATCTCGTGGCGCAACTTAACTCCCACATCCGGAATCTTGTGCCGGTCTCGTGGTGTGGGAGGACAGAGTCAAAGAGCCGCTTCTCTTCTCATCTCCCACTTCTGTTTTCAGTCTTGCAGTTAGCTCATGATTATTCTCAGCAAAATTTTGCCATTTGGCCACTGAGCTGTACAAAGAAACTCTAAACAACGCAATTCATGTCCTTACACGAGTGGAACATCTTTGTGGACTAATCAAACCAAAGTGAAAATGATAAGAGAGGCATTCTAAAGCGTTTCGCCCCTAATTCGTGAGATTGGATTGCTTAATTTTCAAAATGTATTGCTCATTCTCTTCATGAGTGTTAAATCAGGGAACGAATCATCTTTGTTGGTGTTCAAAAAAAATTATTTGATTTTTTTTTTTTATGTAGTGTAAAAAAATCCTTGGAATGGTCAATTTTGTTTGTTTTAAGGTATAATTACCAAAGTGATGACAAAATAAATTCACATTTTCACTCTGTGATATGAATCAATACCAATTTAGCAAATTAAATTTATGGAAATTCTGCTTTCCTACAATATTCAAATTTATGAAGAGGCATCTATAAATGAGTACTTTTTTTTTATTAATCTTTTAGTTGATCATATTCAATTAGTTTATAGGTTGGTGACAGTCCACCTGTGCGAAGTGCCTTTTGTAATATTTTACTGACCTTATCTGGCAACGAGTTCAACGAATCAGATATAATCCAACATGTGTGGCACTTCTGCTCTTTACAGGAAGCCCGGTGAAAAACAACTCCACAAATATGGTGGAGTATCCGATGAATGGACCCGCTCAGTACTTGG
This sequence comes from Hippocampus comes, assembly GCF_001891065.2. Classification (NCBI taxonomy): domain Eukaryota; kingdom Metazoa; phylum Chordata; class Actinopteri; order Syngnathiformes; family Syngnathidae; genus Hippocampus; species Hippocampus comes. The sequence goes on along the minus strand of NW_017805497.1, from coordinate 3,819,574 downwards.
TCTGGTATCACGCAGTGGGTCTCATCTGGATCAGTGAGTTCATCCTCGCCTTTCAACAGATGACCATCGCTGGTGCTGTGGTCACCTACTACTTCACACGGTAACGACCAGTCATCGTCTGGTGGGGTTTATTAGCATAATATCGTTTTTTTTATTCCTTGTTGGTGTCATTCCACAACAATCTTACCCATGAGAAAGTCATGTGGATTGAATAAATGAATGTGCCCAACTCAAATTGTTGCCAACATATTGTGGGCATCACCTGGATGTAGTTGGTGTGGAGGGAGTACTGCAAAACACAAATACTGTACATTTTTGGACTTCTTATTCAAAGGATCCAAATTTTCAAGAAGGACATTTGAGAAATGCCTAGAACAATTAATGAACAAATCATCCAGTTCAAATTGACATTACATTGTCGTAGAATGCAATTTTCAAATCGTAGAGGCTGCTTTAGTTTGGTCGGTCAGAAGGCTTTGTACGTATTGTTGTATATGTGTTTAGCAATATAGTGTCCAGATAAGATGTGCAGTCCACGTGTTTACATGTACTTGTTTCACGAAACACGAAAAAGTGACATGAGAAAGCCACAGATTTGCTTGGATTATTATGGTAATCTGATTTATGACTTTTGTTCACTTTTTTAGTTTTTCATATTAAATCATTGTTCATTGCCTTTATTTTTACCTACTCCTAACAGATCAAATCCAAATATTATAATGCATATTTTGCTTGAATGGATGGTATAAGCTTTCCTGGAATTTTTTTTTTTTCTTTTACTGGCAGCCATCCGTATTTTTATTGTTGCTCTTCTGCAGGAATAAATCGAACATGCCATCCACTCCTATCTTGTCCGCAACGGTTCGTACCCTCCGCTACCATCTCGGTACTCTGGCCAAAGGCTCCTTCATCATCACGCTGGTCAAGATTCCCCGTCTCATCCTGACCTACATCCACAGTCAACTCAAAGGAAAAGTGAGCCTACCTGGGAAAAAAAAATCAAAATAAAATTCCACTCCTAGGGTTACTTTTGTGATGCTAACTTTGTGCGATATCTTTCCCAGGAGAATGCGTGTGCTCGCTGCATGCTAAAAACATGCGTGTGCTGCTTATGGTGTTTGGAAAAGTGCCTGGCATACTTGAATCAGGTAAGTGAAATCCAGTTCGGTCTTGGGCTGGGCGATAGGGCCTTAAAAAATGTTTGTTTGGTTTTTTTTTTTCCCCACAAAAAAAAAAAAAATCAAGATTAATGATTTTCTTCTAGTTACGTTTTAAATGCTTGGCATGACTTGTCAAATAGCAACACAGCATCACCTCAAGCTCTGGCACACACACTTTTCTTCTGTGGAGTTCTTCAGGTGAGGCAAGGCGACCCCAGCAAAACATTTGCACCTTGGTCACATATATCTCGGGTCAAAAGTTGGCAAAAGATTACACGTCGATGAATCGCATGCAGTATAATTGGACACCATGTGTTTGGCAATGTTCAACACTATTGACTCTTCATTGCTTTCCACTGGGCAAATCATTGTTGAAACGACTCCACGCATGTCTGTTTCTTAGCAAGAACTAATGTTGCAAGTCATTTTTTTCAAAAAGAGTTGCAAAAAGGGTCAGGAAATTCCTTTGATATCTTTGCAGGTCTTAGTTTGGCAAATCGTGTTTTTTTTTCGATAGTAGCTCCTCTGTGTTCGTGCTTATGTTGTTGCGTGTACGCTAGCAAAGATGTGCCACCCAGCCCCTCGGCAAAAACATGACATGAGCATTTCATGAATTTAATGACTCGACCCAATGTGTGGTTGTATAGAATGCTTATACAGCCACAGCCATCAACAGCACCAGTTTCTGCACATCAGCTCGTGATGCTTTCGTCATCCTGGTGGAGAACGCCGTGCGAGTAGCGACCATCAACACCGTGGGCGACTTTGTGCTCTTTTTGGGAAAGGTACCGTACTCAAGCCCTTAAATACACTAGCTCACTAAAATGACAACGCCCCAACATAATTTTAAAATATGTAATCAACTGTTTTCATGGGATAACACTAAACCAAAGACAGTTTGGTACAATGTCGCAAGGTTGATTAACAGTGTAAATTTACTTTCCCCTCAAAGTAACTCAACCATACGCCGCAACAAAAGTGAGTACACCCCAAAGTGAAAATGTCATGTGTGTATTTTTAGCCATTTTCCCCTCCCGTTGTTCTGTGACTCTTTAGTTATACAAGATCTCAGGTATAATAGATGACAAAAAAAAATGTGTGGGGTGTACTTTTGTGAGTTCTCCACATCGCTCAGACTTGGCGTTCTGCCGACCTGACTAATCTTTTGTGATGTGTGTCTGCATGATAGGTGCTCATTGTGGCCTGCACGGCATTCGCCGGCGTGCTGGCATTGAACTACCAGCGCGAGTATACCGTGTGGGTCCTTCCCCTCCTCATCGTTTGCGTGTTTGCCTACATGGTGGCCCACTGTTTCCTCTCGGTTTTCGAGAACGTGGTGGACGTGCTCTTCCTCTGCTTTGCTGTCGACAGCAAGTACAACGACGGCAGCGCCGGTCGGGAGTACTTCATGGACAAGACCTTAATGGTACCAGCAGCGCTCGTATTGTTTGTTGAATTTTTACAGGTCTTTTTCGTGGTAATCCCCACTATGTCATAGAAATCCACCTTATATATTTATTTATTTTTGTTTGTTTTGCCAGGAATATGTTGAGAATAGTAAGAAAAGTGGCCGTTACAAGCCAGAGGATGGAAGTGGACGAGAGATGAAGCCTATGGTGAGTTCAGAAATGTTGTTCAGTTACATTGCGAGCTGCTACATGCTTGTGCAAGTTAATTCAACTGAATGAATTCAACTTTTTTTTTTCTTTGCAGACGTGAGAAGGGATGCGAGATTAATGGAGAGAGTCATAACCAAGGAAGGCATGTCCCACGGGCAGGAGCCCCCGGGGACGACCAAGGACACGCTGGAGAGACTATGTCACCCAGCTGGCCTTGGAACGCCTCGGGATCCGCCAGGAAGAGCTCGAAGAAGTGACTGGGGAGAGGGAAGTCTGGGCTTCCCTCCTAAAGCTGCTGCCCCCGCGACCCGACCCCGGATAAGCGGTGGAAAATGGATGGATGGATGGATGGATAGTGTAAAAAAATCCTTGGAATGGTCAATTTTGTTTGTTTTAAGGTATAATTACCAAAGTGATGACAAAATAAATTCACATTTTCACTCTGTGATATGAATCAATACCAATTTAGCAAATTGCATTTATGGAAATTCTGCTTTCTTACAATATTCAAATTTATTAAGAGGCATCTATAAATGAGTACATTTTTTTTTTATTAATCTTTTAGTTGATCATATTCAATTAGTTTATAGGTTGGTGACAGTCCACCTGTGCGAAGTGCCTTTTGTAATATTTTACTGACCTTATCTGGCAACGAGTTCAACGAATCAGATATAATCCAACATGTGTGGCACTTCTGCTCTTTACAGGAAGCCCGGTGAAAAACAACTCCACAAATATGGTGGAGTATCCGATGAATGGACCCGCTCAGTACTTGGTCTGGTATCACGCAGTGGGTCTCATCTGGATCAGTGAGTTCATCCTCGCCTTTCAACAGATGACCATCGCTGGTGCTGTGGTCACCTACTACTTCACACGGTAACGACCAGTCATCGTCTGGTGGGGTTTATTAGCATAATATCGTTTTTTTTTATTCCTTGTTGGTGTCATTCCACAACAATCTTACCCATGAGAAAGTCATGTGGATTGAATAAATGAATGTGCCCAACTCAAATTGTTGCCGACATATTGTGGGCATCACCTGGATGTAGTTGGTTTGGAGGGAGTACTGCAAAACACAAATACTGTACATTTTTGGACTTCTTATTCAAAGGATCCAAATTTTCAAGAAGGACATTTGAGAAATGCCTAGAACAATTAATGAACAAATCATCCAGTTCAAATTGACATTACATTGTCGTAGAATGCAATTTTCAAATCGTAGAGGCTGCTTTAGTTTGGTCGGTCAGAAGGCTTTGTACGTATTGTTGTATATGTGTTTAGCAATATAGTGTCCAGATAAGATGTGCAGTCCACATGTTTACATGTACTTGTTTCACGAAACACGAAAAAGTGAAATGAGAAAGCCACAGATTTGCTTGGATTATTATGGTAATCTGATTTATGACTTTTGTTCACTTTTTTAGTTTTTCATGTTAAATCATTGTTCATTGCCTTTATTTTTACCTACGCCTAACAGATCAAATCCAAATATTATAATGCATATTTTGCTTGAATGGATGGTATAAGCTTCCCTGGAATGTTTTTTTTTTCTTTTACTGGCAGCCATCCGTATTTTTATTGTTGCTCTTCTGCAGGAATAAATCGAACATGCCATCCACTCCTATCTTGTCCGCAACGGTTCGTACCCTCCGCTACCATCTCGGTACTCTGGCCAAAGGCTCCTTCATCATCACGCTGGTCAAGATTCCCCGTCTCATCCTGACCTACATCCACAGTCAACTCAAAGGAAAAGTGAGCCTACCTGGGAAAAAAAAATCAAAATAAAATTCCACTCCTAGGGTTACTTTTGTGATGCTAACTTTGTGCGATATCTTTCCCAGGAGAATGCGTGTGCTCGCTGCATGCTAAAAACATGCGTGTGCTGCTTATGGTGTTTGGAAAAGTGCCTGGCATACTTGAATCAGGTAAGTGAAATCCAGTTCGGTCTTGGGCTGGGCGATAGGGCCTTAAAAAATGTTTGTTTGGTTTTTTTTTTTCCCCACAAAAAAAAAAAAAATCAAGATTAATGATTTTCTTCTAGTTACGTTTTAAATGCTTGGCATGACTTGTCAAATAGCAACACAGCATCACCTCAAGCTCTGGCACACACACTTTTCTTCTGTGGAGTTCTTCAGGTGAGGCAAGGCGACCCCAGCAAAACATTTGCACCTTGGTCACATATATCTCGGGTCAAAAGTTGGCAAAAGATTACACGTCGATGAATCGCATGCAGTATAATTGGACACCATGTGTTTGGCAATGTTCAACACTATTGACTCTTCATTGCTTTCCACTGGGCAAATCATTGTTGAAACGACTCCACGCATGTCTGTTTCTTAGCAAGAACTAATGTTGCAAGTCATTTTTTTCAAAAAGAGTTGCAAAAAGGGTCAGGAAATTCCTTCGATATCTTTGCAGTTCTTAGTTTGGCAAATCGTGTTTTTTTTTTTCGAGAGTAGCTCCTCTGTGTTCGTGCTTATGTTGTTGTGTGTACGCTAGCAAAGATGTGCTTTCAGCAACAGAAGCTGACTTGAATTCATTTCAAAAATTGATGAATCACCCAGCCCCTCGGCAAAAACATGACATGAGCATTTCATGAATTTAATGACTCGACCCAATGTGTGGTTGTATAGAATGCTTATACAGCCACAGCCATCAACAGCACCAGTTTCTGCACATCAGCTCGTGATGCTTTCGTCATCCTAGTGGAGAACGCCGTGCGAGTAGCGACCATCAACACCGTGGGCGACTTTGTGCTCTTTTTGGGAAAGGTACCGTACTCAAGCCCTTAAATACACTAGCTCACTAAAATGACAACGCCCCAACATAATTTTAAAATATGTAATCAACTGTTTTCATGGGATAACACTAAACCAAAGACAGTTTGGTACAATGTCGCAAGGTTGATTAACAGTGTAAATTTACTTTCCCCTCAAAGTAACTCAACCATACGCCGCAACAAAAGTGAGTACACCCCAAAGTGAAAATGTCATGTGTGTATTTTTAGCCATTTTCCCCTCCCGTTGTTCTGTTACTCTTTAGTTATACAAGATCTCAGGTATAATAGATGACAAAAAAAAATGTGTGGGGTGTACTTTTGTGAGTTCTCCACATCGCTCAGACTTGGCGTTCTGCCGACCTGACTAATCTTTTGTGATGTGTGTCTGCATGATAGGTGCTCATTGTGGCCTGCACGGCATTCGCCGGCGTGCTGGCGTTGAACTACCAGCGCGAGTATACCGTGTGGGTCCTTCCCCTCCTCATCGTTTGCGTGTTTGCCTACATGGTGGCCCACTGTTTCCTCTCGGTTTTCGAGAACGTGGTGGACGTGCTCTTCCTCTGCTTTGCTGTCGACAGCAAGTACAACGACGGCAGCGCCGGTCGGGAGTACTTCATGGACAAGACCTTAATGGTACCAGCAGCGCTCGTATTGTTTGTTGAATTTTTACAGGTCTTTTTCGTGGTAATCCCCACTATGTCATAGAAATCCACCTTATATATTTATTTATTTTTGTTTGTTTTGCCAGGAATATGTTGAGAATAGTAAGAAAAGTGGCCGTTACAAGCCAGAGGATGGAAGTGGACGAGAGATGAAGCCTATGGTGAGTTCAGAAATGTTGTTCAGTTACATTGCGAGCTGCTACATGCTTGTGCAAGTTAATTCAACTGAATGAATTCAACTTTTTTTTTTCTTTGCAGACGTGAGAAGGGATGCGAGATTAATGGAGAGAGTCATAACCAAGGAACCTATTAATAACGCCGACAGAAGATTTTTAGTTTTTTGTTTTTGTTTTGTTTTTTTAACTTACTTACTCTGACAGAAGATTCTTTGTTTTGTTTTTATGACACTACAGTTTGGGGCTTTGTTCAAAATCTTTCAAATGTCTTTCTTCAACCCCAAATACAGGTTTGTTTTTGTTTTAAAGCTCACCAAGAACCGATTTAACATGGTTTAACATGTTTGGGAACTAAAAACACTCGGTGTACATTTTTCAGCTTTGCAATAACTGTTTGACTGTTTTGTAACTGTTTTTGTACCTCAAATAAATACGTAAGGTCTCTTGTGATCTGGAATTCACAAACTTCTTCCTGAATTGTACGCCTCCCTTCCTAAACAGCAGGGGGCAGAAATGCATTGAAGTTCAATCATCAAGTCATACTGTCGTGGATGTACAAATTAGGCAAGTTAAAGCAAAACAAGTAGATAATATAAATTGTGCATCTCAATAAATTATAATAACTTGGAGAGCTTTTTTTTTTTTGTATTTCAGTTCAAGCACTGAAATTCATATCCAGTACATTCACGGCACGCACTGAATCCGATTTTTATTTTTCATAGGTTTATGACAAATCAACTTTGGTTACAGTTGCACTTTTAAAAGGAACTATGGAAACATGAGATACTCATTCACTAAGATGCACGTCTATTAAATGTGCTTCCGTGTATATGAAGGTCTCTTGTACTTCAAAAAGCATCTGCCTTTCTGATAAAGCACATTAAACAGTTTTTGTTCCTCACTATCCATTATAAGCGGATGAGAAACAGGAAGTGAAAAGAACTGGTCCTAAAGGTTAGTGAGAACCAAAAACAAATTAAGGAAGAGAGTTTTATAAAACACCCACACAGGAAATATCTTGTCTGATTTTTTTTCAATCGTGAACAATCTCGATTGCCTCCGTTTTGTGTGGAACCTAACCAACCTTAAACTGAAGCTAGCGTTCCAATAAATCATCCTTAAATCGGATTAATATGACATCATATCCTCACATGCCTTTTATTAATTTGTTGATATAAAAATGGTGTCGGATGCACATTGGTGAGAACTTGTCCCCCCAAAAAATTTAAATCAGGGAAGTTGTAAAAATCAAGTATTTTCAGGAGATGCCAATCAAAGACGACACATACAATCTCACTGATGCATACATTACTGCCTGGTGCCCATTTGCCTTCCAGTGCCGAGTGAAGCCACAATGCCATTAGGTCATCGATGGGAAAGCTCTCTTTGTATGCTGCTGCCTGTCTCCTCCCATAAAACCCACAAATACAGAGGAGCAGCGCTTGATGGCCAGCTTTAAGTCACAGCTAAGTGATCCCTTTAGTACTCACAGAGCGCAAGTCGTTCCTGGAAGCCCTTTGTTGAGAGGGCGAAAAAGACAGGAAAACACCTCTTTTGGCAGGCCAGGATGGAACATTTGAGTGATTACGCGGAAAGACAGGAAAACACCTCTTTTGGCAGGCCAGGATGATTTGATTTGAGTGATTACGCGGATTTTTTTGTTTTTAATACATAGAGTACCTTCAGTCACTTGAAAGTATGAAATTGTCATGACTAAAGGTTAAACAGTAGAGCGGATCCTTTAGTTTGGTAGCAGAGTAAACCAAATTTGCTTTTTTTTTTACACTACAATACAGTTTTGAGTACATTGAGTTACTTCATGACGTTTTAGTAGTAGTTAATAAATACACAAAATGTAGAAAAGTGACTTTTCACTACAACTCTTTTTTTTTTCTTGGAACAAAAACACATTTTTCTTGTCCATTATGTTAACAGATAAATGCATTCTGGCTTACTACTGTAGGCAGCCAACCAGTCAGAATGAACTCGGATTTAGTATGAAATGTTATGCACGATAAATCGTTGAAACAATGTTTAGTTCATTGACTCATTTAGTTTTTTCCTTTCTTTTGAATGTTACAATGGCTTCTTGACCCGGGAATTTGAGATGGAAAGGTCCCCAGACCAATGGGCGGACATTTTGTCTTTCTTCTGTCATGTGATGAGGCCCCGAATACCAACAAATGAGCAGTCACAGTGTTCTTAGGTCATAATGTTTGGACTATACTATGCATATTATAAGTGTCTTCAATACGCCAGGCTGACATACATCTCTACCAGTCTGGTTATTGTTGGTTCCTGCTTCATTCTCTTCTTTCTCCCCCAAGACCAGCACACCTTCCCCCTCCTACTTCTCCAAGACCAGCACCACCTCATCACTAAAGCCGCTGGTGCGCTGTTGCGCATGCAAGCAGGCTTATAAATCGTCTTGTATTTGTTGAACAGTATTCTGTAATTACCTTTTGTAAAAAATGTGGTGGCGGCGGTGGGGTGTATTGGACATTATTTTGGAATTAGGGCTTATTTAAAAAATATAAATACATAAATAACTTGCTGGCCTGGAATTGAGCGGCCGTTCAGGGCTCGTCCCAAATTTCCCAATTGCCACCACACCCCTTGTGGTACTACTAGTTTTAGAGAATGACAACTATTACTACAGTGACAGTATATTAAAGTATTTAGAATTTTTTTATGTAGAATATAAAATATAGCGCACATTTTAGAATGTGCGCTATATTTTGTAGTTGGCAAGAATTGGAAGAAAATCCGACTATCAGCCTCACACAGGCACGATGGTTGTTCACGACCATAAAACATAGTATACAGCACAGTATAGTTATTTTCACCACTCTCGAGTGATTTTTATGTCTGCCTGTCAACATATGGTTGGCTTTTTACCGACGGTTATTTATTTTGCCGACAAGCAGTGTTCATCATGTGGTGTGTTCTCAACACAGCAGATGATGAAATAAGGATTTGACCTGAAGAAAACAAGGCCGGCTTCAAATGGTGAATAGTTTACAGCCATTAAATCTATCCTGGCTGTCGCACTTGCAAATGTGCGTGCTGATGCAGCCACAGTAACATGAGCTTCCTGTGTGCATGTGTGTGTTCCAGTGTATTGACTAACAGTGACCATTAAAGGAAGCCCTCCTGCCTCCTCAGCAGCTCGGCTCATATCTCAGGAACTTTTTCAACAATTAGAGTTGCGCAACGAAAAGAGCATTGCAAACATAAAAATAGTGAGGCCAGCTGAGAACAGAACAATCAAAAACGTCATCAATATTAGCTACCCAATGAATTTTGGTTGCCATAATGGCACGTAAAAAATGTTAAAAAGCACCAGATCTTTGAAGATCGCTATTGGTGACTATAAAGTATTTTATGAAGTGTTTTTGTTTTTCTTTTTTTGTTGACATTTGTTTGTTTATTTGTTTGTTTGTTTGTCAGGAATACATACCTATTGGATTTTTCCAATAAGTGCATGGGCTGGTTGATCACCATAAAAGTCAACTTAACTTTGAAAAAAATGACTGGAAAAGCTGAACTCAGGTCACCGTGCCTTGTTTATCCAAGAAACCTAATTTCCGAACATCAAAAGTGCTTCCTGCAAATTGAGGCACTTCCCATCACAGCTTCAACTTTCAGTCTCCATAGATCATTTTTGTATTGTTGGCCCTCATCCAACAACTGGGTGGAAGTGGGCCTCTGAGATTGCATCTATGCATATTTCCACAGGCTGTGCATACAGGGAGAGGACAAAAGTTAAAATGAGCGTTTGACATTTACTCAGTGATGCTTGCCAAGGCATGTATACACACACACACACACACACACACACACACACACACACACACACACACACACACACACACACACAAGGATGTACAAAACAACAAAACAATGAAAAATGTCACAATTGTGCTTGTTTTTCAGAAGGAGATTTTTGGTCCCCACACTGAAACCAGAGCCACCGTAGCCCTTCTAGGTGCCCTCAGCTGAAAAGTCACATTCATGTCCCAAAAAAAGTGGATAGGAGTTACGGACGACACGACAAGTGCTTGTTGAAGCGCACTCGATGATGTCCAGATGAGATCAAGTGTAAACCTTTAGACAGAAAAATATTATTTGCATGACCACAATATAAGATGCATTTTATTCATGCTTAACACTCTTAGACGGCATGGAACCCTTTTTCTTTTAAGTGTGCAGATTAACTACAAAAACAGTGACCTCTTTTTGTTGTGCCTCTGCAAGTGTCGATGTAGTGCCGTATGTGTCCAAAATTGTCTTCTTACAGATGCATGTTGCTTCATGTTTTTGTTCCACAAAGCTTACCACTACCAATACAATTAATAATAATAATAAATCAGTTTATGCTTACAAACTCACACATGTTAAGCTTGGCTTTTCTATTCTAGGATTTCCTTGAATTTTGTCCCCACAAGTGATGAATACCAACAAATGCACACACAAATAACCATTGATGATCGTTCCTGCGTCTTGTCTGGAAACAAACTTTCTAGGTCAGTATCCCGGTCTTAACATTTCCAAATTTGCAATGTTAGAAGTTTGCTTCCCACTGTTCCTGCTCTGTGTGTGTATATGCACCGTATAGCGTTTGTGTGACGATAAGACATCAAATATTAAGCTGTTCTCCTACATAATGCAGTGATGCCGCTCAACACACACACACACACACACACACACACACACACACACACACACACACACACACACACACACACACACACATCATTACGGACAAACAAGCGATTTGTCCCCCACACTTCCAAAATGGCTTTAAGTTATGCATAAGCGTCCTCGTCATCCACTTACTGGAATCACTTTGTTTCCAGGACAAGATCGGCTGTATATTTCATCAACTTGACAACTCATGCTTTTTCACTTCTCACTGATAGCAGCACGTTCCTTATTTCCTTTCAACCGCAGACATGTCTACAGTGTGAAGGTTCATTTTTCCTCTATTCAAAACAAAAAAGTCAGGGGGGAAGTCAAACAATGAGGGGAACAGAATGCGCTTGCAAAGGACTCAGGAGCAAAAAAAAAAGGTCAATATAGCATTTTATTTCAGCAAATCATAATTACACTGTAAAAAAAAAAAAAGAAAGAAAAAAAAAAGAAAAGCATCTGTATGGCCTGAAGCTTTAGACGCTAACCAAGACGACAGTGTTGAAGATAGCTACAGTGTCTAATCTAAGCTAGTCAAGTTTGCAAGTAGAATTATTTATCAGAATTTCTTGATGTAAAGTGGAATTCCATGTTAAGAGATTCAAACCAAGAACTATTCGGGTCACATTTTACTTTAGATGGCACACGTTAGAAATATCGAAACCTAGTTGAAAACAAACCGTTTAATGACGAGATGACCACAATGTGTCCCATTAGCCGCCTGGCATTTTTTTTTCATGATACCATACAGTAGACGGTGTCAAAAAAAAAAAAAAAAATCATGTTTTATGTGGGGGGAAAAAAAAACATTATACTTGAAGAAAGGGATACCATTTTTGGCCCACGTCTAGATCTTGAGTGCACAATTGAACGTGGTCCGAATGAAACTGATAAATCTCTTTGGTGGCGGGGCAGTGGCGGGGGGCGATGAATGTCTACACAAAATACAACAATATTACTTGACAACAGTGGTGTAGTATGGGTTGCCAGCACCCAGGGCAGACCAAATATTTGCGTCCCCTAACTCGTGGACCTGTACGCCCCGAAAATGAATGTAAAACTGACCCCAGATATGCATTTAGACTAATTTACTGGTCAGTATAGCAGGGTAGCGCATATGCAAATCAAGACTTTTTTCAATCTCTATGAAGCCATCCCAGCCACCATTTTTTTTAATCTTCCCGACTCAGTCTACTAATATATTGTATAAAACCTGTGGAAATCCAGCTGAATTTAAACTTTTAAGCCCCTAAATGGCTTGTGTGCTTCTCTACGTCTTAGCAATCCTACGAAAGAAAGGAGAACAGCAGCTGAAGTACGAGAAAAGCCAGACAGTAAAGTTCCTCTCACGTCGTTTCACGATTAGCTCAGTTTAAGTCAGGTTCAGTCCATCACCTGTCCCCACTAGAAAAAGGCACACCTTCACCTTTCCACCATCCCGCATGGCTCTGTGGTTCTTTTACTGTGCAACACATTTCTTTTCAAATCGAATGAGTCTGCCCAAAAAGAAAAACGTATAACATCTACTGTTCAGAATGTTTTTTGTTTGTTTTTTTTCCCCTCGAAGCTCAGTAGACAATATGTGATTTGTTGCTAGCCGCGCTTCAATCTGTACACACTATTTTGAAGTTGGCTGCTGCAACGTCACGCAGCGTTTGAACATGCTACAACAAATCCTCTGTAATCATCCAACAATGGATTAGAAAAATACATCATCATTTTCACCCTCAACGCCTCTGGCTTTTTTCCCTCCCTCTAAGCACTAATCGGTAGCTGAGCCTTTTGAGATGATTAGATTTTTTTTTTAAATATATATATAGTTTTCCAACACTGAACGCTATGTTTATGTCTCAACTCTTCCAACAAGGAAGCGTGTCCGACCCATATCTTGTTTTTCCACACAGTCACAGTTACGAATGGAGATGAAAAGAAACCGAAAGAGTGCAATATTCTCTTATCTACATCATCAACATCCCACCTATACACAGGAACATTAGATAAGGAGCAGGAGAGCGAGGGATGAAGAAGAGGAGGAGGGCGGGGGGGAATCTCTTAAATAGCGCGCCTCAGGCATCAACACACTCAGAGTGGTGTACAAGGACAGGACACACCAAGAGGACACGAGTGTCCAATGAAAAGGGAGGTTTTTGCACATGTGACCACATCCAAAGCACTGGATTGGCTGTCATTGTTGGCAACGGCAGTCGAGGCAACAAATGCCATTAACCAACAGTATTTTATAGTCAGGAAGTGAAATTAAAAGAAAAATGGAACATCTTTTTTTTGTATATAGGTAAAAACAAAGAGAACACAGATTAGTCCTTAGGCTGTTAGTATGATGAAATATCTGCCAGGGAAGTCGCCAAGAAACGTGCAGTTTGACCAAACAAACAGTTTCTCTCTTTTTTGTTTTCTTAAAAAAAGAACACATTAAAATTACGACAGATATTCATCGTCGTCGTCATCGTCGTCCTCCTCATCGTCCAGCCCAGCCTGCTCATCGAGGACAAAGGAATCTTCATCGTCTTCGGTGATCATGGAGTCTCCGCTACCGAGATCTCCTGAAGACTCTAAAATCACGCCTAAAAAACAGAGAACTATTCATAAACATCACAAGTGTCTGTCTAAATTGTGCTTCTCTGCATGAAAGCAATCTTCCATGAGAAACAAATAGAAAACAATGTTCACAGCTAGCGTGACTCCCTGAAGATCCGCAGCTCAGCCAAGAAATGAGCATGTGCATAAGAAGCTCCATCACTTATTTAAGCTTTGTTTTCTAGTTAGTGAAGCAAACTAGCTGCCGCATGCATAAGGGACAGACTTCAGGCACAGACACAGTCAAAATAGTTGTGAAACTGTCAAATGGGGCTCGACCAATTAATCGGCTAGCTCTTTTAAAATCCTGTGATTTTAAAATGTGTGATTTTAATTTGTCCTATCACTGATTTCACAAATTAGATGAACCAGTATGCCACATGATTTTTGTCTATTGTTCTGTTTGCACATTAGCTAGTGATGGTAAAGCTTCAATATGCTTCATGAACCAGTTGTTGGATTGACACCTCTAAATGGCACTGTTGGTTTAAATAAACGGGTTTAGGAATTGGCCAGTCACTGTACTTTCATCCCATTGTTGAACAGAGAGTGTCATCTAGAGGAGTCAAACAATACAAATGGTTCATGAAGCAAGTTTGAAGCTTCATTTTCCCATCACTAACATTGACCCTCAACAAAGCTATCCATCCATTTTCTAATCCGCTAATCTTCACGAGGGTTGCAGGCATGCTGCAGTCTATCCCATTCAATCGATTTTTGCTGCCGTCTTAACTAAGCATGAACACGTTTCACAATTTCCAAACTGTATATACCCATGCGTGGTTCATTGTGTTCCTTTACTCAATTCCCTCACGTCTTTACTTACCGCAGTCAGCTGGGCCATGGGTACGCGAGCCGGCCAGCTCGTTGCCATAGCGATCCACACACCAGCACTGGCCGCTGCTGCTGTGGCACTGGTGCGAGCGGTAGTAACCGTCCTCATCACATGAGGGCAGGTACTGGCCTGCAAGATGTGGTTCAAAACACATAGGAAGATAAGCAGTGTTGGTGTTTGCATAAGTGTACTACGTATGCATGTGTGCGTGGGTGTGTTTGGGCTTACCGAGCAGCTTTTTTCCCACTTGCTTCTTGCCGATGGATGACAGCTCAGCTTTACAGGGAGAGTCTGGAAAGGCAATAGGAGGGACTGTGGTGACAAACTGCACACGTCTGCCTTACTGAAAAGGTTCTGTTGATGTGAACTTTGCCTTTTTGTGTGCTATTGTTGTGCTGTTTGTGTTTCAGCTTTTTCTGCAGAAGGGACTTCCAATCTAAGGCATGGTAATAAGCACAGTGTCGTGTTTATTGATTTATTTTTTTTAAGGACAGACTGGGATTCTGTGTTTGACATCACCACTCAGCACTTCATGACCCCCCGCTCCAACATCAACAATTAAGTTCAGGCACGCGAAGGCCCCCGTTTGCACCATCTACCCCGCGGTCGACGATCACGCCACCCCCATCCTTGGCTGTCGAAAAATTCTCCCCAGCCAGAGTTTTTTGGTCTGAGTACATCCCTGATTGGCACTCTCTCATCTGGTGGATTAGGTCTTGCATCGCATAGGGTGATGTCATAGACAGTCAAAACCATTTGGTGTGTTTGGAGCTCTACAGATTGAGACGCATCCTGTCCAAATCCTGTCCCTCCTGAATGTGGTTTCAAGCCGTCTTGCAAAAGTCGGATTTCTTGTGCCTTGTGACTGTTCAGACAACAAAAGAGCCATCCAGTTTGAATATGGATGGGCTGAAAATTTGGTTTTGGCTGACAGTCTGAACAAGGCCTTAGTCTACACAATACATTGACATTTTTGTTGACTGTTGCGCTGTGGGATTTATGTAATGTAAAATGTGCCTTGGCTCAATGTGGGTTGGTAAATACTAGCTCAACAGGATGTAGAAGATTCATGCTAGTATATTTATCATCATAAGAACAGCAACATTCTTACAAGTGATATGTATTACCTGTGTATCTCTGGAAACAGGTGCACCACTCGGAGCTGGAAATAACTTGGTCGCTGTGCGTATCGCATGACTTGAACAATGCGTCGGAGCAAGGCTCGTTCCTGTCCAGGTAGAGGCTCTTGATCTCTGATTGGTCCAACTGGAGGTCAAAGTTTGTGTCCAGGCGGGAGAACATCCATCCGAGAGGCTCTTTGCATACAGGTGATGCGCCGACTTCAAATTCTGATCGGGACGGACAATTAAAGTTCATATGTGTGTGTGTGTGTGTGTGTGTGTGTGTGTTTGTGTGTGTTTTTTATATATATATATATATATATATATAATATATACATGTGCAGTACATACATATATGTTGCAGTATATTTTAATGTCGCAACTCACTGTTCTTCTGGATCTTGTCTCTCTTGTGGTTGCCGTTGTCATGAAGCACTCTGAACCAGTCTCTTAGTCGACCCACTGCCTCCTTGAGTTCAGACTCGCTGCATACTGAGAGAGAACAACAGTCATGATTAATGATGCTGCTTTATTGCCTCACTCCTTCCTTTGGTGGCTAAGAGGCGACGGAATCACTTCAGGTGATCAATGAGCTTGAAAAAGGGGCCAGGATATCATCTGCCTGTTCATCCTGATCATGCACCACAATATCCATCTTAGTGTGTGTGTGTGTGTGTGTGTGTGTGTGTGTGTGTGTGTGTCTGTGCGCATGCGTGTCTCACCTTTCCTCTCTGAAGAGCTCTCTTCAGGCTGAGCGGGGCAAGGACACATGCCAGGGCACTTGACAGCAATCTTCTTACCAGTGATGCATGCCTGGTAGTCTAACTTGCACTAACACAATGAAACCGTGGAAGGAGAAAAAAACGTGAGTCACATTATGAGGAAACTCATGTGACTTCCTTCTTTCAATTCAACAACATATTTAGTTTGTGTATAAGGGGTGGGTATTGCAGAGAACTCCTGATAAATAGGACTATTATTTACAAATACTGTGTCATGATTGCAGTGCGATCGCAATTAGGCACGGCATGAAATGTAATCGATTGTAAAAGATTCTGTTCATTGTCGTCTCAATGTGGAAAACTTGATGTTACCTAGGTTACAACGTACACTATAGCACCATCCCTCCTACCTGCATTATTTTTGTTCACTTGCACTGGCATTGAAACAGGAATTCGGAGCCCACAGTTCCAAGGATACAAATATTTGAAACATAATAATAATAACAATAGTAATAATAATAGTCTGCGCTGCCAAAATGCATGCATGCATGCAAATTCAGATATGGTTATTTTGTCTCAGCCATACTGTTGAATGCACTCCATGGTACCTTGGTGGAGTAGGTGTGACCATCGGTTCCACAAACAGGAGAAGGGTGAACCACGGGGCAGGGTTTGCACTTGGAGCCGGGACTCTGGTACAAACTGGCGTCTTTAAAGCTAGAGAAAATGAACACGAAGATGAAAACGATGCATTGACAAACTCGGATTAAAGATTTGTGTGTGACAATTTTCTCCTGTGAGATCTCTGTGCATGCATGGCAAGGTACCGCGGTGGCCGAGAATGGCAATTGAGGTCAGCATGGTGTTGCTGTCCTCAGTCCAGTCTGCAGTGTCCCCACCAAACACGCACAACAAACCCATATTCAAGACCCATTCACATAACTTGGCAGAGCTTTGCCTCAGTACTGTGGTAATTGGACTCAACGGTCACCATCACGAGGGAGCGGAGCAACCAGTAGAGCAGTGGCAAACATAGGAAAAGCCCTCTGGTCTTAGCGCTTTTCCTGCCACTTTAATAAGTGAGGAGACAACACAGCAGGCCGCGATGAAGTCAGGGCAAGTAATAAAAACTTGATTTGCCGCTGATGCAGGAACATTCATCTTTCATTTGCAACTTTGTCGTATGGAATCATCCGACTGCAATTTAGCGAGACAGTTTTAACATGGGAGCGTGTTAGTGTGTGTGTGTGTGTGTGTGTGTGTGTGTGTGTGTGTGTGTGTGTGTGTGTGTGTGTGTGTGTGTGTGTGTGTGTGTGTGTGTGTGTGTTGATTACCTAACCCTCCTCTGGCTGACACAAGTGGCTGTTTTATAGTCCTCAGCCACACACACCTTGTGGCGGCCACATTTGATCTTCAGACATGGGTCTTTGGTGGGATCAAGGCCTGCGCATACACAAAGAGAACGCTTTTAAGTGTGTATATTTGCAGTCTGTTTGTGGCTCTTAGAAGGGCTTCTAGAAACAAAAAACAACGGAGAGGGGGGGGAAGCACAGAGAGAATAATCTCCGAGGATTAAATGTTCGTTTTGTTCTTTCCGAGATGTGTCAGCGATTCCTTAGTCAAAGCTTGTACTTTCATTTTTATCCTTTCGAGCTACATGGATATGTGGGAGACATCTGTTTGCGCACGCTAATTCAAGCCACTAATGTCTGTCTCACGCCGAACCTAAAGCCGTAATACCGTAAGCGTCCTTGCCGCTAAAAACAGACGGAACTAGTTATAGACGCTACGTCTGACCTCACATCAGCCTTAGCTGTGCGCCGGGCTTGTGCGGCAATTCTTTAATTGCACTGATCTGGTAGCAGCCGAGCGCGACGGGCAGCTTTTAGGAAAGATGATTTCAGATGCGAGCGTTAGCCTGAAGGTGTGATCTTTATTGGTAGAAGCGCAAGGCGGCCGCCACGGATCGCGGGTCTGCCTTTGCCACGTACGGCGACGTGTACGGAGAGGATCTGAGGCCCCGCTCTGATCCGAGAACAGTTTGTGAGCGACCTCTCGGCTAAAGAACCTTAGGATAATCCCTGAGCAGCTTTGCTAGATTACACAGCCTCCATCCTCCAACGCACTCTCTAATACTATTGTTTCCCTGTCATGTCCAGAGTGGATATGGTGTGTTAGAGGTTACACTTGTGACTTTTATGTGCTCATGTCCCAGTGGGCTGGGATGCGAATATGCATTTATCACCCTCTCTATTACAATGGCGAATCAAGGTGACTGGAGGTATAAAAAATGATGTTTCCGTTGTCATTTACTTTTATTAGACGATCAGTCGCCTGAGGATAAAAGGGGGAGAGCCAGTCATCTGTCGGATGACAAACGGCCACTGTGAGGAACAGTAAATTTCAATTTGCGAGAAAACGAAGTGCATGTGACTGAGCAGCGGCTCCTCTTGATTCTCATTAAGTCTTTCTATCCAGGCATGTTGGCTCGCTTCATTAGATAAGCACGCCAGCACAACTGTGGATGAGAAATTAGAGACTTTCATTTCTTTTCAACTTCCTTTAATCCTGCCAGCGGCCATAAAATACCACAATCGTTTTTTTGGTGCGTGTTCTGAATGAAGAACAATAGCACTGTGTTGTATAAAGACAATAAAATGTATTAAAAGGAAATATTACAGTAAAAACATTGTTTTATTAATTGTTGTCACGATGTGATGGGACAAAAACCAAAATCACACAAGTGGAGTGTTGTACGTGTGTGTGCCTCCAAGCTCCAAGGGGCAGGGCCTGGTGAGTGACATCAGGACTTGTCTGGGAGTGAGTTTATGGTGAGTTTCGTAAGTGTTCTCATTTTGTATTTGTGTGTGACTTTTTGCCTCGTTCAATAAAAGGCTGAAAGTGTATCTGTGGATCTCCCTCACCCCATCCCCTCCGCCCTATTTTACTCGAGCTGCTGACAAAAAGCGAAAAGAGAGAAGAAATGACACGGCTTGTATATTGCAGGGTGCAGGGCTGAGGAGTATTCAGAAAGCTAGCATGTTCGTATCTGTTTCTTTTGTAGACTTTAGAGCTCAAACACACTAATGGAATGTGGTGGTGATGATTAATCTGCTCAATCGATGACCATCTTTGCAGCACCCACATGGCAGCAGCTCAGCAGGCATGGAACCCAGGCTGAGCAGGTACTGGAAATCTACCTTAGCGTCTGTTTTTACAAGAAAAACTGAGAAAGTGTCACCTAGAGCTAGGGAGCAACAAAATGACTGATTGAATAGGCAGTGTAAACTCATCACATTGTGATAGTGAAGTCCAGTGGACACGTTTTCCCTGTTGGACTGGCTTAATTTTTCTCCTTTGGTATAACAACTTCAACCCATTCATGCACCCTGTAACCTGATAACATGAGAAGCTGTCCACTGTAGTAACCGCTCTCCCTGAAAGGGTTAAATTGGTATGAGCTGCCAAAACTCTTAAATGCATGTTACAATTTGTCCTAAATATCAGGGTTTTAGTCGGCCTGGTGGGCCAATGGTTAGCGCATCGACCTCACAGTGCAGAGGTGCCAGGTTCAATTCCAGCTCCAGCCTTCCTGTGTGGAGTTTGCATGTTCTCCCCGTGCCTGCGTGAGTTTTCTCCGGGTACTCCGGTTTCCTCCCACATTCTAAAAACATGCATGGCAGGCTGACTGAACCCTCAAAATTGTCCCTAGGTGTGAGTGTGAATGGTTGTTCATCTGTGTGTGCCCTGCGATTGGCTGGCAACCGGTTCAGGGTGTCCCCCGCCTACTGCCCGAAGACGGCTGGGATAGGTTCTAGCACGCCCCGCGATCCTTGTGAGGAGAAAGGGGCTCAGAAAATTGATCAATGGATGGATATCAGGGTTTGATTGATTTCATCAATAGAGTAAATGTTTTTTGGGGGGAGGGGTTGGGGCTGGGTGTAACTTCGATTTATTTATTTACTGGAAGAACGATTGTTTTGTCAGTCATGTGCAATTTGAGTTTGCCGTGTCAGACAATGAGCAACAAACAGTCTGCTGCGCAGTGTTTTGAAAGATTGTTCAACCCAAAGCCTGTGGCACAGAAGAAAAAACAATTACAGAGCTGATTGCGCTTAACTTTGTCAAAGCCACGGCACCTGTTTATATGGAGCAAAAGCAATCATTTATCCACGCGCCGGTCCGCCTTAATGGTGGTTGCAGCTTTTGTAATGAACTTCAGAACGTCCCCATGACAATTTATCTAAATGCATTCCGCGCTTCCCTTGAGTTTATTCTGGTCGAGTCGCAATCTATTGTATTTTAACCAACTACTTTCGGTGGTGTGACTTCACAAGAAGAGTGTTTGGAAGTTCCCTAAATATCACAGCCACATGGAATTAACCTCCAATACACGACAGAAATGCCTCTCTTTCCCAAAGTGACCCAATCAGAGACATGCATGACTAAGGCCTCATTTTGGAGACAGGCTTTCCTTGACATAAAATGTTGTACCTGGAATGCTTCATATTGTATGTAAGACTGTTCCCAATTTCAGGGAGAAAGATTCATTTTGTTTAGAAGCAGCACCACTCATTCCTGTTCCGATCAGTGACAGTTTGGTTGTTACCTAATAATCCCAAACAGAATACTTTTCTTCATCTATTGATGTTTAATTGTCAAACGTGTAAAATGATAACACGTATTAAAGGACTGTGTTTGAAGGGCCACGTCCTCGATTGAAATCGATTGAAAATTGGGAATTTTGGGGGCAAAAACATCCGGATTTATATTTTAAGACAGTTTTGCCCAGTGCTATTAACAATTAGCAGATATAATATGCATGTACATAGAACTGTACAGGAGTGTTCAAAATAATGGTGCTTATTCCATTGACACAGACCTTGATCAAAGGGCTTGGATGGCGTCCATGTTCCCGGCTCCTGAAACAAGGTCAACAAGGACACGGTTTAAAAGATACTTCAAATCCATGCATATGTACATGACAAATTCAATGCCAATGAAAGGAGCTATACAAACCTCCACTTCCTTCAGGGAAGGCATTATAGAGAGAGAAAAAGGAAATCATTTTGTTAGTGGTTTCTTTATCAGAGAAATGCGGTGGATGAAAGTGTCGGTGAGCATCAATCACCAACGGCTCAGGGCATGCATGTGTTTAGCAAAGATAATGCTCTGACGTGAGCGGAGCAAAGAGGAATCTCATCAAACAGCCAAAAAAAACAAAACAAAATGAAGAAAAAACATTGGATAACTAAAACACATACCGTTGGGCGTACTTTAAACACAAGGTAATTGTTTATCAATTTGTGAAAGCATTTCAAGACCGCACAAAACGTTGTAGGTGTCAAATCAACAAAGTATGCATGTATTTAAAGTGTACTCATTTTCTGGAAGGTCAAACCAAACATTAGGAGTAACAACACAACCCGGAAGTCAGCGCCCCCCCATTGTGACTAACTGTGTGATCTAAACGTAATGCGATTAATCAGCAGGAGCCGCCTTATGAAACGCTAGCCAAAAACAAATCTTTCATACACATTCATGCACTTTGATGAGAAGTGCTCGTCCCCATCATAACTAGAACATGAAATAACTATCATTAGACAATCCTCTTTGAGACTGCACAAACGGCTTTTGTGTGACTTTCTTCCGGGGCGCAAATCAAACAGAAAAGGAAGGAAATACGCTGACATTGCAGGAATACATTAAACAGTGCGGCAGAACAGACACAAGTTTTTAACCACATTTCCTGTCCCTCCGATATACGAATGAAACTCTCCACTGAAAGCCGCACATCTAATTTTAATGTAATTACTTAATAATGTGGTCAAATGAGGTGAATTTTCTTCCAAAGAACGTCTCTGAAGTCCTTGTTTCTTTGGCGTACAACCGAATGTTTTCATTTGATTGCTGTCCAACAAAAAGCTTGTACAGTACAATGGAAACTCGCTTTTTGTGTGATGTTTTATTTTCCCTTCAAACTTTTGTCACAGCTTTCATACATCCACCGGGTTCTCATTCAGTTGAAAACGGTCCGGTCCAACCTGATCCGTGTGACCCGTGTGACTTGGCCACTCATGTGCTGTGCGTGTTGAGGAATTGCTTGCAGCAGTTCACTGAGCCAAAACGGGGCCAAAGAAAGTTGCGAGCGCAGGCCTTATGATGAAGAAGATGGAAAAAACACCATCCAAAAAAAATTATAACTCACAGCAAAATATGAAAATGATGGATTCCCATTCCTCCCTCTTCCCTCTTTGACATATTTCATCCACCATTAAGAGTCTTCATTCAAGGTAAAAGCAATGTCGAATGCTCATTTATCAATTTTAACACTTTTGTTTGTCAACTGTTCGATCATAAAACTTTGAGAAGAATAGTGATGTTTTGTTCTATAGTTGATAGTGGGTTTTTTTTTTTGTTGTTGTTGTTCGGCTTCTATCATTATCATAATAAAATGTTAAAAGGGTGCACATTATTACTACCACACTTGAGTTCATAGTACAATAGAACAGGGATAAACTGACAACTCAGCCAGCAAAAATTGCCTTAATAGTGCACTTTTGGTTTCGGTCTAAAAGTTTTCCATCACGGCCCAGAAAGGATGTCTGCATTTTAATGACTTGATGCATGACACTTATTATACAAATGTTGGCAAGAAATAATAGTCATTATAATCTTATTTGCTGTATTTTATTGCATTTAAATGACTTTCCACATGTACATTATCGCCGGCATCGGCCCCCAAAATCTTCACTTTTCAGGGGAACAGAAAAACAGAATGTTTGTTCAATCACGTTGCATCGCCAACGAGAGCAAGAGCAGGGCTGTAGGCGGTATTTTGCTCCTAAAATTTGAAACAGACGCCGGCGTAATATTACTTTACTCAAAGGACGCTTTCAGGGTATTTTCCATCGAAAATTTCAGTTTGATATTCATCGTGGTGTTAAATTTATGCAGACTCTTGTTATCCTCATTTCCCTTACTGTTCGATGGATTGATTGACATGAAAAATCTCTTTAAAAGAATCTGTCTGATCATGGTGGCCTCGTGCAAATCAGTCTCTGAATTTTAACACATTCACCGACACATAGTCAAATTTGTGCGGGAACAAAACATAGCCGAAGAAATTCTTGTTCGGTTTTGAAGATATTACAATTTCTTTTGCTCTTTCAGTTTTCGTCTTCGGGTTCCTCATTTTTGATTGTGACTTTTCGACCAAGAATTTTCATTTCTCGGCATCTGTATTATACCGTTTGTGTATTTCCTCACTATGGACTAAGAAGGAATCTGTTATGTTTTTTGTTTCGTTTACATTTGGTTTTGTTCCCTTGTGCCCTTCCGCTGTTCTCGTTATCCGGGTCTCTTGTGTTTAACCAATCAGCTCCCTCAACCCGTTGTCTCCGGTCCAGGTGTTTCACGTTGTCTCGTCACTTTGCTTGTATTTTGTTCCCTGGGTTCTGTCAGTCTTTGTTGGATCATTGTGTGTGTGTGTCTGTGTGCCCCTGTCATGCTTTGTTTCTGTCTTAGGGTTTTGGGTTTTTTTTTTTTTTTTGCGACTTTGGTTTCCTTTAGTTTTCAGGCCTTTGTTTGTATATATCAGTTAGTTTGTTTCCAGCGTTCTCATGTTTGTATTTTTGTGAAATACATCTTGCTCAGTCCACCCTACTCCTCCTGCCTCCCTGCTTTTTGGGGTTCTCCACCTACCATCTCGCAAACGTGACAGAATCATTTTATTCCAACGACTTACATCACAACTTACTAGAAAATATATTTCATATTAGCCTAAAAATACTCATGCTAGTCATTTGTGCCTCAGTGAATACATGCTGTGCTTGTGAATTTTGTTTTTTTTTCCAAAGGATGACATTTTAATGTCAAATCATCCTCCACTTTCCCTCGTGCGCCCTCCCTTCTGTGATGTCAAGAGGGGGTAACTCTTGCCCCCCTCCTCAGCTCTTATTCTGGTGTCGCTGCACTTTTCATCTTTTCCCTCGACAAGGTCATCGTATTACATTATGAAGAAATGAACTCAAGTGAGCAAGGATAATATTTGTTTCTTCTGTGTGCTTTGTGAGCTTCCTTTCGCCTATTTGAGACGTGAATGAGGAAAACGTTGCATAATGGGGGCCAGGACCATAGTCATAACAACAAAAAGTGCCCTTGGTCTGAATCCTTGATGGATTGAACACAAGTCACGCAAACAAACACAGTTCAATAAAGAGTCTGCTTTTGCCGAAACACAGAAAACCCCAAATCCACTATGGATGATCTAATTGCTTCCTCAGTGTCTAAATATAGAAAGTGTTCACTTTATCACTCCATCTCCTTTCCACCTCTCTCTCACTCGACAATCTTCTCTCATCGTTTGCACAAATGCACACAGTCAAACCAACTGTGACTCTCAAGGCTTATTAGTTCCTCTCATCTTTTTTGCAATTGTGATAAACGGAATGCTCGAGAAAAATGTTGCATGATAATAACCACTTCTATCACCTTTGCTTTCATCTACCCAATACAGAATAGACCCCCCCCCCCCCCCCACCCCCCCCCCCCTCGCTCTTAGTTGTACA